>NC_049903.1:654593-655884 GCF_001411555.2 Juglans regia
AAAAAAAATTAGATATTTTAAAGAAATTTACTATTCATCCACTATTATTCATTCTTACATCTTATATTTATAATTTTTTTATAAGATGCAAAGTTATTTTTTATAAGATATGTGGATATTTTTTTTATAAAATATGAAATATTTTTTATATAAAATAAGGTATAAGATGATAAATAATAACTAATAAAAAATAAATTTTTTTATAAGATGCAAAGTTATTTTTTATAAGATATGTGGATATTTTTTTTATAAAATATGAAATATTTTTTATATAAAATAAGGTATAAGAAGATAAATAATAACTAATAAAAATATTTTTTATTTTATTTTTAATCATGTATACAAGATAATCATATGATTATGTAATATTGCTTGTTTTAGATTTAGCTCAAAGTACGTAGGATCTGACGCATGCAATTAATGGACTACACGTGTCACGCACGAAAATAAAAGGTTATCACAAAAAACGAAGCAAACAAAATCCCAGAATGCTCTGTAATATTGCATAAACAAAAGTTCTTATGATATATTATATATACATAAACAGAACCTGAAATTAAGGTTTCGTTTGGATGACAAATATCTCTCAACTCATCTCAATTCATCTCAATTTATCATTATAATTTTTTTAAATTTTAATATAAAATATAATAAATAATTCAACTTTTTCAAATTCTAAAATAATAATAATATTAAAAAATAATATTCTAATAATATTTTATCATCTCAACTCAATTCAACATCCAAACGTAACCTAAGTCGAAGATAAGGTTTTCTTTTCCTCCTTGTAATTTGTAAGAAAGTGTGAAGTCTGGAAAAGAATTGAAAAACCTCAAGAGAATTCTTATTCAGAGTTGTGAAGAATAAAAATCATACATTCTAAAAGGGAAATGTTCCCGCTGCTTAAATAGGCCTAAGCTACGTGGTTGTCTAACAGAAATGGGAAAGAGAATATATACATGTTGGGTTGTTAGCTAACAAATTAAGGATCGTGGGATCGGTGGAGAATCCGTGGTTTGCAGCAGAGAAGTTTGTTATCCGTTCTCTGCATGTGGCTTGGCTGTTACATGAGTACGTGGAATCCTGCCATGCATGATGTCGGTTGCATGCTCTGAGTCATGGTGATGCACGTCATGTTCCAATATAATTGGTACGTAAAATTTATTTTCAACTTGGTATACTATAAGAAAAATAATTTTTTATGATAATTTAATTATGATAAAAAGATTATTTATAATCAAAATAAATTTATTTTAATTATAAATAATTATTTCGTTAAAATTAACGGATC
>NC_049903.1:3955984-4052208 GCF_001411555.2 Juglans regia
CCCACCAGCACTATAACTACGGTTTCAAATGCCCAAACATCTCCCAAACATTCAATTTCCATATCTAAATATATTGATCAGGTTCAAAATGACGCCCGACATTGATTAGGCCAAATGGGGGGTCAAAACCGATTTTATATCAAACCGATTTAACGGGTCGTATTAAATTAGGTCTTACGGGTTGATCGGGCCATCATATTTCTTGCACGGGCCTAGTGCGCGCGCGTGTGCACATTTTATTCATGACAAGAAAAAAAATATTAAAAAAAAGAGGATGTGAGCACAACTAATGTTTATAGAGTTAAAAGAACGTATTTTTTCCTATTTTATGGAGACTAAGAATTTTGGATGGAATTAAAAGAGAGTTATTTTTATATTTTTATTTTTTAAGAATCTCGAGAGGGTTTTCAAATCTTTTGGGAATAAAACTATTTTTTCAGTCTTTGTTGGAAGTTAAATAAATTTTGTTAATATTTCTTGGGGGCCATGGCAGCCTCTAGTCACCACTTGGATCATGGGGCTAGTGCTATTATGCACGATACATATAATAAATGAAATCGTGATCAGTCATGATATGTGTACATGGGATAGCACAATGTCTGCCATTGAGTTATGTTACCAACTGAACAAATCTTGTAGAAAATGCGAATATAAGAGTGAGACTTTCCCTTTTGATAGTATATATAATAGGTCCTTAAGGCCAATCATTATATTGATTCCATGCCCTCTTCCTTTAATATTCGGTAGTTAATATATATGAAAACAATCGTAATAATAAGCTTATAAAAGTTTTTAGGCTTCCCGAAAGATTTTTTTTTGTCGACAGAAGTTTTGCTTGAAATCTACGTCCATGCATGAAAGAGACACATAAAATAAGTCTTATTTGTATATCTTGATTTTCGAAACTATTACAATATTGGTCAATTATAAACATTTTCGCCTCACGGATTTATGACTCAAGACATTTGATACAAAGAAAAACAGTAGAGATGTGATTACAATTTCATTGAATTATTTAGTTATTAGTCATGATGATGAAATGGTTTCCGATTCCGGTCATGATACGTTAAAATATTAATAAAATTATATTCCGGTAAAGCTGTGATATTATTTTGATCAAAGGCCTGTTTATTTTCACTATCATTTTTATTTTATTTTGTTTTATTTAATCATAATAATTTTTTTAAAATTTTTACACAAAGCAAAATAAATAATTCAAATTTTTTAAATTTTAAAATAAAAATAATATATTTTAATAATATATTATATAAATTTTAACTTTTATCTAATTTCATTTCATCTGTAAAAATAAACAGGCTGTCGAATAAGCAGGAGAACGTGAAAGAAAGAAAGAATTTCTTAACACCAGCTTTCTTTTGTTGGTTGCCCATCTGTTGTTGTCGGTCATAGTTTCAAAGGATGGTGGAGGGAGAGAGGGGGGGGAGATGCAGAGAATGTTTTAATCAAATCTGTTGTTGTCGGTCATATTTCACGCATATTGTGCTCTTGTATCACAAACTTATAATCTAGCTATTAATTTATCCTCTAAATTATTGAAATCAATTTCTATAACCCACACTCTTACTCTTACATTATGTTTAATAAATTTATAAAAAAAAAATGCTTTAAACACCCTATGAATACAACAAATGATAGATCTGATAAATTAAGCATCAGACTTATAAATAGCATAACTCATTGAAAAATACGACGACTTAATTATGTGATTTAACGGAGGTGTTTTCGTTGTTTGGCAGAAGTACATGTTTTAAAGAAGGAAGCAAAACAGATTAGGATATGGTGATTAATCAAATGTTGTATGCTATTAGAAATAGTATTATTCATTAGTTTCTGTTAGGTTTCTGTTATTTCTGTTTTTAGTAAGTTACATTTTTAGTAACAGAGTTATATTAGTTCTGTTACTTAGGTATTTGAAATATTTCCTTTCTTTCTTTTCCCGCCTATGATACTGAGTGTATAAAAGCATTATATGCTTTGATGTAAAGACAAGTTAATGAAGTAATACAGAACTTCTTCTATGCTCTGCATATTTTTGGTATTTTCTTGATATCAATCTTAACATGGTATCAGTTTGAAAAATATATTTCCGCGCGCAATGACTGATTCTTTTGAAGTAGCACATTCTTCACCTGATCCTTCTTCTGATTCCTCCAGTCCTTACTATCTTCACCATGGAGATAGTCCAGGATCTATTCTTGTTACTCAAGTTCTCATTGGTGACAACTACCATACTTGGCGTAGATCCATGTTAATGGCCCTCACTGCCAAGAACAAAATTGGTTTCGTTAATGGCTCTATCACCAAACCAGCAGTTACTTCTCCTTTTTTTCATAGCTGGACCAGATGCAATAACATGATCTTATCTTGGCTTCTTAATTCTCTTTCTAAAGAGATTGCTGCCAGTGTCATATATGTTGAATCTGCAAATGAAGTTTGGTCTGATCTTCAAGAACGTTTCTCTCAAGGTAATGGTCATCGGATCTTTCAATTACAGAAGTCTATCGCTTCTCTTATGCAGAATGATCTCTCTGTTAGTGCATATTTCACTCAAATGAAATGTTTATGGGATGAATTGATGAACTATAGACCCTTACCTGTATGTTCATGTGGAGGTCTGCGTACACTAATGGCCATGCATCAGCAAGACTATGTTATGCGTTTCTTGATGGGGCTGAATGACTCATTCTCTCAAGTGCGTGGTCAAATCCTTTTGATTGATCCACTTCCTCCTATGAACAAGGTTTTCTCTCTTGTTCTTCAAGAAGAGCGTCAGAGAGACATTGGATCACCTCTTGTTCCTCACATTCCCTCTGCTGCACTCTCATCAACAGCAAAACAGCCTCATCAGATCAAACCTTCCACTCGCAAAGATAGACCTATTTGCTCCCATTGCTCTGTTCCTGGGCATACAATTGAAAAATGCTTCAAGTTACATGGATATCCTCCTGGATATCGCTCCAAAGGAAAATATTCCACTCCATCATCTTCAGCTCATCAAGTTGCTTGTGATTCTACCTCTTCATTTCCACTCACATCACAGCAATGACAACAGCTTATAGCTCTTTTAAATTCTGAACCACATGTGTCTCAGACAGCCAATGTGATTTCTTCAGTTGACCATCTTTCGGGTAAATTTTCTTCTGTTTTTTCCATTAAAACAGCATTGCCTATACACATTACTTCAGATGATTGGATCATAGACACTGGTGCCACGGATCATATGGTCCATTCCACTTCTTTTTTTACTACTTTTCATTCCACACATAACTCATTTGTCAAAATGCCCAATGGCATTTCTGCACCAGTCACACATATTGGATCCATTCACCTATCTCCACAACTCATTTTGCACAATGTTCTATGTGTACCTTCCTTTCAATTTAATCTTCTTTCTGTTAGCCAACTAACCAAATCAACATCTTGTTGCTTGATATTTTCTGGTAATGCTTGCTATATACAGGACCTCACCCATTGGAGAGTGATTGGGAAGGGTAAAGCCAAATGAGGATTATACATACTGCAAAAATCAGATGATCATGTTACTCTTCATTGTAATTCAAATTTCAATTCTGCTTTTGTTTCACACTCTAATCATTCTGAGTTTGATATTTGGCATAAAAGGTTGGGTCATCCATCCTTTTCTCGAATGAAGTTGTTGTCTTCTATTGTACCTACTGCTTCCATAAATAATGACATTCCATGTTCAATTTGTCCACTTGCTAAACACAAGAGATTGCCATTTCCTTCTCACAGTGCACACATTTCTTCATGCCCTTTTCAACTTGTTCACTGTGATATATGGGGCCCCTTTCAGTTTCAGTCATTGGATGGTTTTAAGTACTTCTTAACCATTGTAGATGACTTTTCTAGAAGTACTTGGGTTTATTTGATGAAGTCAAAATCTGACACTCGAGTGCTATTGCAGAATTTTATTCATATGGTTGCCAATCAATTTGATTCTTCCATTAAAACTACAAGGACAGACAATGGCATTGAATTTGCTATGCCTCATTTTTTTTCTTCTAAAGGCATAGTTCACCAGTTATCATGTGTGGCTACCCCTCAACAAAATTCAGTAGTTGAGAGGAAACACCAACACATTCTCAATGTTGCTCGTGCCCTCCTTTTTCAGTCAAATCTTCCCTTAGTTTTCTGGTCTGACTGCATTCTTACAACAGTGTATCTCATTAACAGGATTCCTTCTCCCTTGTTAGCAAACAAAACATCATATGAATTACTTTTCAAAAAGCCACCCTCATACCTTCACCTTAAAGTGTTTGGCTCCCTTTGTTATGCATCTACACTAGCTCATAATCGATCCAAGTTTGCTCCTCGAGCTAGAAGATGTATTTTCATTGGCTATCCTCTTGCAATTAAAGGATATAAACTCTATGACCTTGATAGTCACACTGTTTTTGTATCCCGAGATGTTGTTTTTCATGAACACATCTTTCCCTTTAAGTCATTAAATCAAAATCTCAGTGCCTTACCACAACCTTCTCATGTCCTTCCAACACCTATTCTTGATCAACATATTTCTTTTCCATCCATTCCAGTAAGTTTATCTCTACCTGATTCTACAGAAACTGCCCATTTGGAATCTATTATTTCAAAACCTATACATTCAGAATCAACTCATACAGAACCTGTTCCTAATCAATCCACACCTTTACAAAATCATTCTCTTCCTAGAAGATCTTCTCGAGTACATAAACCACCTGGTTATTTGCAAGATTTTCATTGCCATTTGGCATCCTCACAGGCTTGCTCTTCCTCATCTTCAACTGGGGATTCTGGTTCTTCATCAAGTAAGCAATATCCACTTTCTCATTTCATTGGTTATTCTCATTTGTCATCTAAACACAAAGCCTTCACATTAGCCCTTTCAACATATGTTGAACCCAAGTTTTATCATCAAGCTGTTAAAATTCCTCATTGGAGAATTGCTATGACTGAAGAAATTCAAGCCTTAGAAAACAATAACACTTGGACATTAACTAATCTTCCCCATGGAAAGAGCCCAATTGGATGCAAATGGGTTTATCGAGTAAAACTAAAATTTGATGGAACACTCGAGAGGTATAAAGCAAGATTGGTTGCTAAGGGTTTCACACAGCAAGAAGGAGTGGATTACTTTGACACTTTCTGTCCAGTTGCCAAAATGGTCACTGTCAAGTGTCTTCTATCCATAGCAACTGCAAAAGGTTGGCATTTAATCCAATTGGATGTCAACAATGTCTTCCTACATGGAGATTTGTTGGAAGAAGTCTACATGTCCTTGCCTCCTGGTTTTGGTGATAAAAATGATACAAGAGTTTGTAGGTTGAACAAGTCCTTGTATGGTTTAAAGCAAGCTTCAAGATAATGGTTTGCTAAGTTTTCTTCTACCATTCTTGATCTTGGTTTTAAACAATCCAAAACAGATTACTCTCTTTTTACACGATTGCAAGGCACTAGTTTCATTGCTGTATTAGTATATGTGGATGACATCCTCATTACTAGCAATGATATAGAAGCTGTCAATAACTTCAAAACATTCCTTGATCAGAAATTCAAGCTTAAGGATCTTGGGTCCTTGAAGTATTTTTTGGGTTTGGAAGTTGCAAGGAATAATTCTGGTATATCTTTATCTCAAAGGAAATATGCCTTAGAGATTTTATCAGATACTGGATTCATGGGTTCTAAACCTATTAAAACTCCCATGGAACAACACCTCAAGCTCTCTCGGGTTGATGGTGCTCTTTTGGAAGATCCTAAGGCTTATAGGAGATTAGTGGGCAGACTTCTTTACCTTACTATCACACGGCCAGACATCACTTTTGCAGTCCACACCTTAAGTCAATTCATGGACTCTCCTCGACTGCCTCACCTTCATGCTGCTCAGAGAATTTTACAATACATTAAAAATTCTCCTGGCAAAGGATTATTTTTTTCTACTAGCTCCAATCTTCAATTGACTGCTTTTGCTGACTCAGATTGGGCTGGCTGTCAGGACACTCGAAGATCTATAACAGGTTTTTGTATTTTTCTTGGCACCTCTCTCATTTCATGGAAATCCAAGAAGCAATGCACAGTTTCCAGATCCTCTGCTGAATCTGAATATCGGGCCATAGCTAACACAGTTTGTGAGCTTGTGTGGTTACTCTCTTTGCTCCATGATTTACAAGTTCCTCACTCTCAAGTTGTTGCTCTCTATTGTGACAACAAGGCTGCCATTCATATTGCCACTAATCCTATGTTTCATGAAAGAACAAAGCACATAGAAATAGATTGTCACTTTGTTCGTGACAAAGTCCAAGCAGAAGTTGTGAAGCTCTTTCATGTTTCCTCTCATCATCAACTGGTAGATTGTTTTACTAAACCATTAGGATTTCCTTTGTTTTCTGATCTTGTATCCAAGCTGGGCCTTATCAACATACATGCTCCAGCTTGAAGAGGGGGTATTAGAAATAGTATTATTCATTAGTTTCTGTTAGGTTTCTGTTTTTAGTAAGTTACATTTTTAGTAACAGAGTTATATTAGTTCTGTTACGTAGGTATTTGAAATATTTCCTTTCTTTCTTTTCCCGCCTATGATACTGAGTGTATAAAAGCATTATATGCTTTGATGTAAAGACAAGTTAATGAAGTAATACAGAACTTCTTCTATGCTCTGCATATTTTTGGTATTTTCTTGATATCAATCTTAACATATGCTATTATAATGTTAGCCACATGTAAGATTAAATATTAAGTTTGACAATAACGACTTGCTAACTAAGTCATATAGAGGGAATGACACACAGATTGATTCATGGATAAGTATTGTTTGGTAGATCCTCAACCTGAAGTAATGAAAAAGTATGAGAACTTGATAACCCATGTTTTAATTTAGGTCAGTCGGCTGAAAAGTCAAGGAATATGGGCGGTTTGGCGTGGAGTCAGCGGCTGTACCGGACTCAATATGCATGTGGTTTTCCTTATGTGCAAATGGAGATCAGAGATTGCATATCACTACAAAACAACCATCACTTTCTTTGAATAATAATGGAATGATTTTTTTTTTTTATTTGTTACCAAAATGACCATTGGTGACAGATTTCTGTACGCTAATAATTGAGTTTAAAAGTGAGAAATATTATGATAAAAAAAATTAAGATAAAAAAATAAAATTATTTTTAAATTAATGGGAGGTTTGAAAGTAAAATAGTTTTGCTAGAAATAAAAAATGAAAGAATAACCATACATACCACATTTTACAATAATATTTTAAGATTATGGCATTTTTATAAAATGGTGACAGTATATGACAGTGCAACTGCAACCTTTATTGCTTTCGGTAGAGGTTTTACTGTTTCTGCTAGTGTTTTCATTGTTCACATTTTTATAAATATATTTTCTTCTTTTTATAAGATGGCGTCTTTTTATAAAATATGTATATAAATCAAAAAATTGATATCAAATAAATCCGTCCACCACTTTATACTGTTTTCTATTATTTTTTAAAATAATTGTTGGAAAATCCACCTCCCTTCATGCATCATCTTTTTAGTTTAATGAATTAACTTGCTTTTTTTAAAAAAAAAAAAAAAAAGGGGGGGTGTTTTTTCCGAAGTTATCGGCCTTCTGGCGGTCCTGCTTGTGACATTTTTCCAGGGTTTCAACTTTCCCGGAAACTTCCTGGCCTATCCCCATCTGTTAAGAGGACAGAAGAAGGAAAAAAAAAAAAAAAAAGGCTGGACTCCTGTTGGCGACAATGACAAGGCAGTGGATTTAGACCTTGTTTATTTTTTAATTAAGATAAAAATTAAAAATTAAATAAATATTATTAAAATTTAAAATATATATTTTTATTTTAAAATTTTAAAATATTAAAGTATTTATTTTATTTTGTATAATAATTTATAAAATAATTATAATATTATTTAAAAATATTTTCTTAATTATTAAATAAAAAAGATTTGTGGCCTTTATTTATGGATTAAATATTATTTTTATAAAAATTATAAAAATAAAATAAAATAAATTGTGAAAACAAAAGGAGTGATTAGACTTTTGCTTTGGGTCATTGCACACTAGATTTGAATTCAATTATGAACTGGAGACCTTTGATACGATAAATATCATTGGATTCGTGCGCGCGCGCGCGCTGCTGCAGCTAGTGCAGAATACACAAAAACCCAAAAGAGTTCGTTTGTACTGATGGGTAATAACTATCTAATACTATTTTACTTTCTCATTTTGATCGCTCTATTTAATTCGCTTGTTAATTTTTTTTATTTAACAACTAAAAAAATGATTTTAAATATATTAATATATTTTTTTATTTTTTAAAAATATTTAAATATATTAAAAAAATATGAAAAAAAAAATCACTACACGGTAGTCCAGCAGTAAGAAAGTAACTCCACTCAAAAATATCAGCAGACAGAGAAGCTATGCTGTTTGATATGAACAATTAGATTCGCGTTTTTGTCACTTTGTGTGTAGAAAAGTAGATGAATAAAACAAAGTCATAATCGAGGCAAACCCAAAATTTGGTTCCAGAGTTGCAAGTAAATTCACGCCAAAATTAGGCTAGTTTGGTTGGTAAAATGAGATTAGATAAAATAATTTTATATAAGATGAGGTGGAATAGTTTTAAAATATTATTTTTTAATATTATTATTATTATTTAAAAATTTTAAAAAATTAAATTATTTATTATATTTTATATAAAAATGTGATAAAATTATAATAATAAAATAAGATAAAATAAAATTATATAAGATAAGATAAGAACGTTATTCTGTCCAAACGAACCAAATAACACAGCACAACAAAACAAAACAAAACAGCCTGCAG
Source organism: Juglans regia (assembly GCF_001411555.2). Lineage (NCBI taxonomy): Eukaryota > Viridiplantae > Streptophyta > Magnoliopsida > Fagales > Juglandaceae > Juglans > Juglans regia. The sequence continues at coordinate 3,964,829 of NC_049903.1, forward strand.
TTATACCAATTGATTGAAGGTTGAAAAGTTGAAACCATTTGATGGGGCAGGGTAGGGCATCGATGTCCCACCCCATTCATTGTGACATGACACCGGCAAAAACGACAAGCGCGCACTCTACATTCTACAACCTGGGGTATGAAAATTTGATTAAGACATGCTACTGCTACTAAGTATGGAGTATGTACCAATATTTTGAATACTATATGGATGATTGTTTTGATTAAGGTATTAAAATAAAATATTTTAATATTATTATTGTTTAAAAAACTGTTTTGAAATAATTTATATATAAATAAATTATATATATAAATTATATTTTAAAATAATAGTTTATATATGAATAAATTATATATAAATAAATGTATATAAATTATAAATAGTCTGATTTGAATTAAGGAATTTACAAATAAGCCTACAATTTAAAGAAATGAAAAAAAAAAAAAGCCGAAATAGGTATTAGCCGGTACAGGCCGATATGGCAAAAATTCTGATCGATATGAAACAATATACATGTCGATATCAGCTACCCGGCCAGTACGCCATATTTCGATTGTACCGACCAATATGAAACAGATTTCAAAATAATGATATGGACATCATACTCTCAAACTAGTATCTATGTTTTGCTATCTTTCTATCAAATTGTCAATTACCTTAATATAGTTACTCTCTATTAGAAATTATAATATTTAGAGTGGTAATGCTACATACAGTTATAGAGTATGTAAGCGTTGTGCAATCGTTTTGAAAGATTGAAGTTTACTATTTAAAAATTAGTTTGTTTCATGTAGATCTCGTATTTACTTATTTTTTTAAAAAAAATTGTGTTGTGCTTATATATTTCATGATTATAAATATTATTTCTCTATTTAAAAATAAAGTAAATACAAAATTGTACTATTTCTATTTGGTTTTAATTTTAATGGGGATTTTTTCTTTATAAATATTATAGGTTTATACTGTCTTTCTGATTTTCTTTAAGCGTAACTTTGACTTTTTAAAAAAATAAGTGGAGTGCGTTGAAGTGATTGCCAAAATTGACTTAGGTGATGATGGTAAAAATAAGAAAATAAATTGTGTAGCATAGAGGATTCAAGTGTCAGACTCTTTAAAAAAGTGGGGCAATAAAAAAAAATGTATGTTTTTTTTTTTTAATGTTCAATTCCACTTTTTATAAATTTATATCTAACGTTATTAAATGATTCTTTTAACACAGGAAATATAATTGCATACTTCGGCAGCCTATGCCATAGAAAACAAAAATTATTAACCAAAAAAAAAAAAAAAAAAAAATCAAAATGTAAGATCTCTACGAGCACCCTCATCTCGATGCCTAAACCTTCATTTATGCTCCATCTGCCTCCTCATTTTAGGATTTGAGTTGGGCGATGCTACAGTGGCTCCCCATATATCAGGAGCCACTGTACATCCTCAATCCTCCATTTTGGTTCCTTATCTTATGCAACTTATTTCTTCTCCGTGTCCTACTTGCCACTGACCGTCGTTCGTGTCTCCATCCGACAACCCCTTAAGTTGTTGTCTCTGATAAGGCTCTACACCTCGCACACGCACACGCACACGCACAAGCATACGCGCGCGCGCACACACACACTCTCTCTCATCAGAATGCTTTGTGTCGATTCCTCTTTATGTGTTTACCCATATTGCTTCATTGTTTTCAGATTCTTTGTGATTTACATCCATTTGTGTTCACTCATATTACTTAGTGATTTACTCCGATGGGTATTTGTGATTTACTCGAATGAATATTTCTGATTTACAGATTGTCTTGCCTTGTGATTTACTCAAATTTTGTTGTCATTATTTTTTGTGATTTGCATTTGGGTATCTGATTATGAAGGTGTAGCTATGAATTTTAAACCTCTATGTTTTGCAAAATCGGGGCTTTGATTTACAGTTCACCCGGATTGTTGGTCTTTAATTCGATTTGTTTAGGATTTTACATTCGAGTATGTGATTTTGTTACTATAGATGTGATTTTGTAGATTGTGATTTACATTTTCTTACATTCTCTAATTACATGTTACGATAGCTCTCATACATGAACTTATCATTTTTGATGCATTGGACAATGTAAATGTTTTTATTTGGGTCTCTGATTCGATTATTCCTTATGATTTATTATGTTTTGGTCTCTAATTTACATGTTGCTATAATTGTGAATTTGGAACTTTTCATTTCTCCAACATTGGGGATTTATACAAGTTTCTATTTAGGTAGATGATTCGATCATTTCATATTATCTACATCTAGGTCTTTGATTTATATTTTACTATAGTTGTGAATTTTGCCAAAGTCTTTTCTACAACATGGGCTATGATTTACCATTCCCATGGCTCTGATTGGAACTTTGTGTAATTTTTAGATTTTGTGGTTGGCGTTCGATTAGGGGTGTTGTTTGAACTGTATATGTAAAGTGGCAGGGCCTATGGTGATGGTCGAATTGTTGTTGTAGCCGAGTGTAATATCAGCAGCTCTAATGAATGCTCATCGATCGGTATGATAGGGTAACCCGGATGACCATCTTAATTGTGAAATTTTCACAAAGGCAAGGGGATTTGCAGCCATCCTATCTTGTGCCATTTGCTATGCTTGAAAATGAAAGATCTGAACCTCCTTGATATGTAAATATAAGCAATTGTGCTTTCTTGGCTTATTTGGTTGGTTATGCATGAAGGGTTGACCCTTGTTGGTTCATATGGAATATGTTTTCTGCTTTGACTTGTGCCTTATATCCTATTTGGGAGTTTGGTTTTGTGATTTCTTGGCAGTACTTAGTTGGTTGTGCTGCAAGTTGTTGTTCATTGTTAAAGTTGCTGTTCAGTTTTGTAAAACTTGGCTCCGAGATATATACATGTATACTATTCTTAGTGTCATTTCATAAAATGATGCTTGTAATTAATATAGGCCGTATCATTTTGATTTCTGATTAGTTGGCCTTGAGGCACGAGTTTTGTGATTTAGGTATTCTACTGCACTACATGCATGATGTTCAGTTTTTTGAAATAGATATTACTTTGATGAGTTTGTTGTTTAGTCGTGATTGGCCTGTGATCATTAGTTTTTTTATGAAGGATCAGTTTCTTATTTCACTAGTTTTGATGTGAGATATTTATGCTAAACATAATTTCATCTTCTTCAAAGCTACATCATTTCTTGCAGTTGTGTTGTGATACCATCCTTTTAAGCTTTGTTGGATTATTTATTACTTTTTAGAGACATTTGTTGTGCTATGATACCATTATTGTTTGTGATAGGAAATATATATTTTCCTTAGATGCTTTTCTTGGTTGGTATGATTTTGATTGTTATCCCCCTTGGATGTGATGATAGAAAAGTTTGGGGGTTTCGCAAGAGAAAATTTGAGTGTTGACAATGAAAATGGGCAAAAACTCCATGGCAGAGTAACTCAGATGTCCAATGAATTTGACAACCGATTGTTACAACTATTAAGACATTGCCGCCCAATCAAGGTTTTGTGAATTGTAGTAAAAACCTCACGCTTTTAGTTTGTACTCAAAATAAGAGTTATGCTCATTGTTTGTATACAAACTTCAAGCAAAACAAAATACAACACTATGAAATGCCTGGGTCAAGTAGTAGCACTAGGAATAACTCACCCTCAACAAATTATCGTCAAAATTAATACCTAATATGTTATTGTGGTATTAAAACATCTTAGCCAATTGCTCACACTAAGGATAATGAGGGACTCTGATTTTTTGGTTGTCAAAACTATGAGATACTTTTCATTTGTTGGTGATCTTATTTGTTAATTTGTGTCGGTACTGTCATGCTTACAGATTTCAGTACTAGTCAATTGTGTAGGCTAGACAGGCTTGTAGGTTTTTCTGTTGGTATGATCCAGAAATACCAGTATATGGTCAAAATACAATTAACCGATTAAAAACTGAACTTCATAAGATACAAATATCAATGAACATCCAAACCAGTTGACATTGACTAGAAATTGATTCAGAGAGGCGTAAGAAAAAACTAGAGAAAACCAGTTTCATTATGGCAATTTCAATGTTGTGGTTATTTGTTTTGGCAATTTATTTTGAAAAATTCTAAGCAACCTCATGGCGACATGTACTAAACTTTTAGGCCCGGTGTATGAATATTTTTTAGCAGTTGTAATTATAATATAGTTTTATTGTTCGCACATTCAACTTGTGTTTTGAGGCTAGTGTGAATGAGCAATAGTAGTATTTTATAGATGTATTTTAGCTATTTTCATTAACTATTTCAATTATTAAGATATTTCAGTTATTGAGAATGAATCTGCAATTTATGAAGTGGGTAATTTATCTTAATGTGTGAAAAAGCAGATTTATCTATTTCTTTCCTAAAGCTTAGGGCCAGTTAGATTTGGTGGAAAAATGATAATCTTTTTTATTTATTTATTTATCCATGACAAATAAAATACCATTAAAAAAGGTGAATATTTATTATTTATAAAATCGTAATAATTTCAAATCTATTCTTGTACCAAGATATAAAAATCAACTTCGTGTTTAAGATTTATGTATAAGGTGATATTGCTCAACATAAGGTAAAAGATAAAAGAGTGAGTAGTTAAGAATCTAAGATTGTAAATGAAAGTGAGAGAAAAAATAATAAAGAAATAATAGAGAAATATTATTTTAATAGAATAGAAAAAGTATAAGGAATGAGATGTTTGAGGTTTTTGAAGATTAGTAAAATTTAGGATAAAGTTCTAAGAATGATATATTTTAAGCTAAAATTAAAGAAAATTTATAGGAACTGAGATGTGATAACATACGATGCATCTAGTTTCTTAATAAATACGAGATTTTGATTTCTCTGAGTTAGCCCATTTTCTAGTCCAAGGAAGCACCTGAAGCACTATGTGAAGGATTGTACTTTGAAAGGCCAGAAGCCCAAACTGCGAAGAAATGGAAGAAGTAAAGTCCAAGCCCAAATCTCTCTCTCTCTCAAAATCTAAAAGAGTGTATAAACAGAGCCAACCTCCAAACAATTTCAAAGAAGTGGAGGCAGCGCATTCTCACTTCTTTGCCATTGTTGCTTCAATGCTTATGCACCTCAGAAGAATAAACCCACTTGGATTCAGGCCTTCAATTAGCTATTCTCTCAAGCTATTCTCAACTCTGTTACCGAATCCTTCAGCGGTCCCCCAAACACTACCTTCAACCCCGGACCCTACCGAACCCCTTACTAAACCCCAGCTAGAACACCTGGTGCTCAGACAATACTCCCACGGCAAGTTCTTCAACCTCGTCCAGAACGTCGTCGCTTTGCCCGCCGTCCTCCTCACCGCCTGCCAAAACCTCACCACCCGACGACCCAACAATGCCCTCAAACCTCCCGACTCATCGTCCCTTCTTCACTACGTCTCCAAGCGGTTCGATATCGCAGATATGGGCCGCGAGCTCTGCGAGAATAGGTTCGATGTTAAAGCTTGCTGTGTCACAATGCTGCCCTCGAGAAAGAAAGGTGAGTCTTTGGTTTTGCCCAATTTGAAACTGAAGGTTTTGATTGAAGCTATTAGGATGGTGTTGGAAATTGTTTATGATGAGCGGTTCGTGACGTTTTCTTACGGTGGGCGTGTTGGTATGGGGCGCCACACGGCCTTTAGGTACCTTAAGAAATCAGTAGAGAATCCTAGTTGGTGGTTTAATGTTTCATTTGATCGTGAAATGTTTGAAAATCGGCATGTAAATAGGTTATGCTTGTTTATCGAAGAGAAAATAAATGATAGGATTTTGATTAATATTATAAATACCTTATTTGAATGTGAGGTGGTGCGAATTGAATTGGGTGGTTGTTATTTGGGAAGGGGGTTTCCTCAAGAATCCGGGTTGAGTTCGATTTTCATTAATATTTACTTTAATGGGTTTGATAAGGAAATTCAAGATAAGCGTCTTCTGAAAAATCAGGAGAATCTCAAATTTGATCCGAATGAACTGGTTTCAACAACTGGTGTGTTTTATAAGCCAGTGAAGATATATGTGGTCAGGTATTTGGATGAGATATTAGTGATAACTTCGGGGTCAAAGGTGTTGACTATGGATTTGAAGAATTGGGTTGTGAATTATTTAGAAGGGAGATTGGAGTTCAAGGTGGACAGGATGAAAACAGCTATTCATAGTGCAGTATCCGAGAATATTAATTTTCTCGGCATGGAACTACAGGCAGTTACACCTTCAGTTTTGCATCCTCCTATGACAGAAAAAGCAATCAGGGCACGGAAGAAGTACCTCAGACAGAAGGAAGTTAGAACCTTAGAATTGAAAAATGCTAGAGAGAGGAATAGGAAGAAGTTGGGGTTGAAAATATTTCAGCATGTTTTTAAGAAATTGAAGCAATGTGATGGGTTTAAGTTTGAATTCCAAATTGAAAATGAAGTTCAAAAAATCTTCAGAAGTTGGGCTGATGAAGTAGTCCGAGATTTCTTGGGGTCCTTGGAAGAGCGTTGGGAATGGCACCGGAATCTGACAGCAGGTGATTTTCTCTCTTTAAGGCACATTAGAGATCAATTGCCCCAAGAGCTGGTTGATGCCTATGATAAGTTCCAAGAGCAAATATACAAGCATTTGAGTCCGGCCAAAGCTAGAAAGGAATTAGAGAAAGAAGAAAGGAGGGTGGAGGAGGAAGAGGAACTAAAATATGCTAACAGAACGGTTGAGGATTTGACGAGGCTGTGTATGAAAGTTGATGCACCTATAGAACTTGTTAGGAAGGGGGTTAAGATGGCCGGGTTTACAAACAGCATGGGTCGCCCGAGGCCGATCAAGTTACTCGTTGCTCTTGAGGATACTGATATTATCAAGTGGTATGCAGGTGTAGGGAGGAGGTGGCTGGATTTCTTCTGCTGCTGTCACAACTTCAAGATGGTCAAAACTGTTGTAACGTATCACTTGAGGTTCTCTTGCATATTGACGTTAGCTGAGAAGCATGAATCAACCAAACGTGAAGCCATGAAGCATTACACTAAAGACTTAAAAGTCTCTGACTTGGATGGAAACGAAGAAGTGTACTTCCCTACAGAAAGGGAGGTTAAAATGATGGGAGATAAAAATCTTTCGGATCCGAAGCCCGTTGATGGGACATTATCTTTGGCTTTGATCAGATTGGCTTCTGATGAGCCTTCATGTTCCTGCATTGCTCATTTCTGTGACCAAATGGCTACTGTTTTTTATCGGGTACGGTTACTTCAAAACTGTCTGAACGTGAACCCATCAGATCAAGAGAAGTGGGTCCCCGGGATGGGTGCGATTCATGAAAGTCTCAATCGGAAGTGCCTCCCTCTCTGTTCTGATCACATAAGTGATTTGTATATGGGGAAAATCACCCTTCAAGACATTGACTGCACTTCATTTGTGGATGAGGATTGAATTTTTCTCATTCTGCTACTTGGTTTAATACGAATTAATTGGTTCTGGAGGATTCTAAAATTCGAAGTCCTGTTCAAGAAATTCTGATGGATATCTTCTCAAATGAAGCCTGGTAGGCGTGTGTGAATTGTTTTGCTTTTCTTGATTTCCTTTGTTGGTAATATAACTACCACTTCTATTCCACAAAAAAGTACAATTACTACTTTTTTGGTGATGAATCCACATGCATATTTCAGAATAAGAATTGCATAGAGAAAAAGAAAAGAATGCATAGAGAACTTTTTCAAGTAGTCATTATCCAGAATTTCTTCATTTCTCTGTGTGTTTATGTAATATTATTTTTATCCAAATGTATTACGGGCCATTGTAGGGTGCAATGTTCATAACTCAGGATACGAAGCAGAAGTGCGTGGGTTTGAGTCTTGATGGCTATGCCATTTAAAAAAGAATACGGTAGAAAACGATTGTGCTTTTAGAGAATAATTAATATATGTTCGGCTCTTGTGAAAAACTCAAATTACTTCTCAAGTTTTTTATTTTTAAATAAACTTCAAGATTTGACACTTGTTTTTTAACCAGTCTCTGGTTTTTGGTTGTAGGAGTGTCTGCTGTTCGCTGCATGAAAGTGTTCTGTATGGGTTGGCTTCAACAGAAGATGCCATTTTTGAATCAGTCGTGTGTTATATTATTTGAACCTGGCAAAAATACTTCAGAAGGGAAGACAACGAACGTATTGGCAATAATTACTTTGATTAAAAACTGAGTTTAGATTGTGTTGCAAAAATGAGTTGATTTTTACAGTCGTGACTAATAAAGGGTTCGAGAAGTGATTGATTTGAGAGTGTGATTTTAATGTGTTAGATGGGAGCTATTTTTCGTTTTGTATTTTCACTTGTCTGATGCCTAATCTATATGATGAAGTAGCCAACTATCTGAACAGAAAAGAATGTTGGTCATTGATGATGTGCAAGATGATAAAAAGTTTTTAGTTTTGAAATTTTGGGTACTTCCAACATTATTGAGACAATGAGCCTCTAAAATGGATGATATTTGATAATCAGATAAAGTGAGCTACAAGAAAATAAACTAAATAAAATTAATTCCTGAACTAACAACATATAATAGAATGAATATTTGAAGCCTCAAATATGATATAATATTTTACCTACTTTTATAGTTCGGAAATAACGTTGCGTCCCACATCGGAAATATAGGCAGCAAAACAATGCTTTATATACCATGGCTAATACTCTAATGGGCACGACCTTACTTGAACAGGATCTGTTCTATAGGCTCGTACTACTGTATCCTTGAGTTCTAAGGAGACAGGATCCCAAGTCTGGTTGATGAACTATAGCCGCGTGATCAGAGCGTGATTAACAGCCTCGTGGCCCTCGGACCACTGATGCAGTAGAGGATCGTTCTCAGCCATCCGAGTGTGGCTGCGATGGTCATGCGGCTGTCTGACAGACTTCCCATTACCTTTTTTAACTTGCAAGTTGTTTTGGAGGAGAGAGCTCGCCCAGTTTATTCACACCTGTGAAACGGGATTTGAGCCTTTTTGCCGAGGATAGTTTTTTGCTTCAGAGAAACGCCATAAATGGTGCATTGCGTTTCGACGACATTTGGTTTTGAATCTTCGTGCATATTTTTTTAAGCAATGATCGAGGTTTACGTAGGTTACGCTCGATAATTGTTTGATGAGTTGTCTCCTAGATATTTGGTTTCTTGGACATCGATGAAAATGATCTCGGCGATGGTGAAGGAAACAGTAGTGGTGCTTTTGATTCGCTCCACGAAATGAGGACCCAATTGAGTGACTTCGACGGTAATGTTGCAGGCGTGTTGCGCCGGTGAAAGTTTGACCCCGGGAAGGCAACTTTCATGAGTTCATGGTAATGCAAACAGTATATACGTCCACCATTAAAGGACACGCTCTGATCACATGGCTATGGTTCTTCAAGCAAACATAGGTTCCTTTCTAACTACAACTTAAAGAACAAAAAAAAAAAAAGGTCTATTGGAACAACACAACTATAAACGTGGCATTTCAAATATCTATTAGTTCATGAAATAATAAAAAGATGTTGACACTTGTGAGTGAAGACCCTTCTGGATACATAACAAGCCAGAGAGGTCCTAATAGCAGAGGATAAGCCTTTAATTTGAGGCCGAGCAAATACCTTCGTCCTTCTGCTAATTTACATTTTTTTTGGCCCACACTTTTAAAATAAATGAGACCACCTCCACCAATCGTGGTCACTAGTCAGTGTTGTTCTTCAGCTAAGGATCTTTCTCAGATTTGTAAATGGTATGGTCCAACCGAATCCTCCTGAAATACCAGAAACCCAGTTGAGATAGAAAGATAATTAACAGAGAGGAAAAGGAATAAAGAAGGAAGAGAGGCTGAAAATGGGTGGGCATGCGCTGGTTTCGCCGTTTGATTCGAGATCAGGGCGGATGATAATGGTGGCTCTGCTAGTAATGGTGGGCACCTTCTACGCTGGCACCCTCTTCGGTTACAATGCCCCCATTTACGTCTCCCAGCTCCCTGTCAAGTCTTCTTCTTCATCCACTGGTAACCTCACTCACTCTCTCTCTCTCGCTGCAAAACTATTTTGGGTCTCCAACTTTTTTTGTTTTTCTTTGTTGGATACATGTTGAGTTCGGCAAACTGGACAGCGTGAATTGACGAATTACCCTATCGATTGATAATTTTTATGTACTAAAACTTATCAATATTCCATATCGATATACAAAAAATTTGGGTCAGTAACACATCCCCCTAAAAACTGAGTTTTGAAGGTGAACTATTTTACGATCATATATTGCAATATTCCAAATTTTTAGTGCTAGCTAGTGAATGCATGTTGGAAGTTTGATATTTGATGTATATTCTTTATTTTTGCCTTTTAATTAGCCTTAGTAGATGATTTAACACATTGTAAAGCCATGCAATCTGGTGTTTCTGAGCCTTGTGACTTCATATTTTTGTGATTGATATTTTTTGCATTTTGCACGTGCAGATAATTCTGAATTTCCAAACAAAGTTGCTATTACTTACAGAAAAACACCGCTTTTGATCCCTGAAACTGGGATGAATGTGTGCCCATTGACATTCACCCATTGACATTCAATGAGTATATCCCCTGCCATGATGTTTCTTATGTAAAGAATTTTGTCGATAGCTTGGATGTTTCTAGAAAGGAACAACTAGAGAGGCACTGCCCTCCACACAAGAAGCGGTTATTTTGCTTGATTCCACCACCAAATAACTACAAGATACCAATAAAATGGCCAACCAGCAGGGATTATGTCTGGCGAAGCAATGCGAATCATACAATTCTTTCTAAAGTTAAAGGAGGACAAAATTGGGTGCATGAGAAGAATCAACTCTGGTGGTTCCCAGGTGGTGGTACCCATTTCAAACATGGGGCGGCTGAGTATATTCAAAGGCAAACCTGTTCTTCTAAGCTCTTTTTTTTATAGACATGACTGGCCTTTGGGTTAGCATTTGACAATGTTTTGTTAGTCAATTTATTGGAATAAGATTCATATTATCTTAGAACACTATTAAAATGATTAATTTCACTCTTTCCCATCATCTTATGCTTTTAGGGTAGCTGATGTTTGGCAGTGTTAAAACTGTAGTCATGCATTAATATCTCCCAACACTACACCTCCTATATGAATTAAATATTCCACAAGTTAAACCCCAATTGTTAAGGGGGAGCATTTGTATACTGATGAGACAAGTGTTAGAAAACTAATAACTCATCCACTCCTTACCATTATTACCTCTATATATTTTTATGATTTAAATGTTTTTATCAGGATTGATTTCTAGGGTTTGATTTATGCCTTATATTTTCTAACTTTTCAGATTCTTGTCTTAAAATACAGGTTAGGAAATATGATTACGAGTGAAAAAGGCGATCTGCATTCTGCAGGGGTAGTTCAAATTTTGGATGTTGGTTGTGGGGTTGCCAGCTTCTCTGCTTACCTCATTCCCTTGGATATACAGACAATGTCTTTTGCTCCCATAGATATTCATGAGAGTCAGATTCAATTTGCATTAGAGCGAGGAATTGGTGCAATGATCTCTACTTTAGCCACAAAACAACTACCATACCCCAGTAGCTCCTTTGAGATGGTTCACTGCTCAAGGTGTCGTGTTGATTGGCATGAGAATGGTACACTCCTATCCTGAAGATATTAATATGTAATATAGATATAGTTGGAATGTTGGCCAATAATAGAAAGTAAAAATTCCTTAGCATCATATGAATTTAATTGAATATTTTATTTTGAATGATAAAAAGTATCCAACACGTATGATTATTTGTTATAGAGATTGGTGATGAAGGAAACATGTTCCTAGATAGCTTTGCCAACTAACATATTGTGTAACTTGTTTGTAATAATTTGATGCATGTGTTCAAAATTATGGACATATATTGGCTTCAACAATGCCACAGCTTGTGAGAGCTCATATATCTTCTGCACCTAAAATCACTTCATTTTGAAGTTGCTTACATGTCATAGTCATTCTGAACTCATTTGACTGGTTGAATGTGTGAATGCCGGGAATGGTTATTTATCCTTTAAGATGTCCGTTATGTGCTATTGACCTTGTTTATGTGAAGGTTACTCTCCACACCAGCGGGATTTGCAAATTGCCCTTTTTTGAGTTGTTAGGGTAATTTTTTGTTTGCCCAATGTAAAGTTTCCTTATTCTTGTTTTATACTCTTAACTCTTACTTGCAGATGGTATTTTACTCAAAGAAGTGAATCGCCTTCTGCGATCTAATGGATACTTCGTATATTCAGCTCCACCTGCCTATAGAAAGGATAAAGATTTTCCCTTGATCTGGAATAAATTGGTAAATCTGACTTCAGCAATGTGCTGGAAACTCATTGGTCGAAAAGTTCAGACAGCAATCTGGATGAAACTAGAAAATCAAATGTGCCTTCTGGTCAATGCAGAGCAGAAGCGGTTGAGCATATGTGATGATGTTGATGATTCCAAACCATCATGGAATACGCCACTGAGGAATTGTATACAAGTACGAAGTGAAGAAAGAAATTTTCAGAAGCTACAGTCTAGGGCAGATCGTCTTTCAAAATATCCAGAGACTCTCTCCAGAATAGGTCTGTCTACTATTGTGTGCAGAACTTTAAAGAAGCTACCTTTATAATTATAAAATTTTGAACATTTATATTGTGTATTACAGAGCAGTGCTGTTCAGTCTGATAAGATGGTTAATCTATTCACAACAGGTATTAGTGAAAAGGAATTTACTTCAGACACTCTGTTTTGGCAAGATCAAGTTCGCCTTTACTGGAGGTTGATGAATATCAGTAGGACAGAAATACGAAATGTCATGGACATGAATGCTTTCTGTGGTGGATTTGCTGTAGCTTTGAATCCGTTGCCTGTTTGGGTAATGAATATAGTTCCGGCAAGCATGAAGAATACCTTGTCTGCTATTTATGATCGAGGAGTAAGTGGCGCTTTCCATGATTGGTAAGATATTGTCAATCTATTACGTAGTGTCGATAAATTTTGATATTTTCAAAGAAAATTGACTGAGATTGCTAAAATACCTAATTCTAGTCTAATTTGTAGTTATTGGCAGCTAATACATATCTTCATCAGGTGTGAACCATTCTCAACTTATCCACGCACGTACGACCTGTTGCACGCTGACCATCTTTTCTCTCACTATAAAAATCATGGAGAAGGTTGCTTACTGGAGGATATTATGTTGGAGATGGACCGTATAATCCGACCCCAGGTATTTATTCTGTGATTTTCTTTGCTTGTGTGAGCTGGAGATGTCATAAGGAAAAATTCCTTTAAAGCCATCGGAATGAAAAAAAAAGAAGAGGATATTGATAGTCAACTTTGACATTTTGCTTCTAGCATTAGACCCCTGTGCCAATTTACTCATAAATTAGCTGCATGCATCACAATTTAAGTAATTACCATCCTGAGCTAATGAAAGATGAATGAAAATATTTTGACCAAGATGTGGCAAACTCGCAGTGTAAGGGTACTGTTGGGTGGCATAGGATGTAGGCGTTGGAGATCTCATGCCAAAGATGTGTGGAAATAGCAATACAGAACTTTAGTAATAGGACACATTTGAATATATCTTGGCCTTGGTTTTGTGAATAAAATAGCTGAAAAACTCAGCTTCTGGCCCTTTGGAATCGAACCAGAGCTAATAATTGTGTAGAAAGCATGATATAGAACAGGTCTATTTGGTTGGCATGAGGTACATTCTTTAGGGATTGTCTCTAGCCAAGGTTGGTATTTGAAATGATCTTGTTTGTTCCGTTCCAAGTTATTTCCAGAATTTTTATTGAAAATGTTAAAATGTGCAGGGATTTATTATTATCAGAGACGAGGAATCTATAGCATCAAGAATCATAGATGTTGCTCCCAAATTTCTGTGGGAGGTTAAATCACATTTGGTAGAAAACAATAAAAAGAAGATGGAATCTGTGTTAATTTGCGGAAAGAAGTTTTGGGCAATTTGATAAGGTGTAGCCCGCCTGCAGAGCTTTGCCAATACAGGTTTCTAGACATGTAGGCTGTTTTTGTAATGACTCTGTTTTTTTCTTTTGCATCTGCTTGTAGAATCAAGCAAGCTCACGTAAATCGTTGTCTATTTGCAATCGATTCCTCCGTACATGTAGAGAGAGAGAGAGAGAGAGAGAGAGAGAGAGAGAGAGAGAGAGACTTTCAATGTATGACATGCACTTCGCTGTTATAAATTAATTAACAGCCAACCAAGTTTTGTCTTTGTCTGTATATATGTTTGTATTTATTCTGTATTTCTTGGGGTGTGAACATGCATGGCTGTGCATTTTGAGATTGAGAGAGAGAGGACTCACATACACATTCATGCATACATACATATATATATATATATATATATATATATATATAGATGGAGTAAACGAAGTCATAAACACTTATTGGGCCTTTGTTTCGTGTTTATTTTCATATGTATAGTCGAGCGAGGGAATTTCTCTATTCTTCTAATTTTTTCCTTTTTGAATGAATAAGTTTCGACAGAATTAATTCGTGACTTAATGAATGGCAATAAAGCAATGATTTTATGATATAGGGAACGAAAAGGAAGTGGTCCATATGCAACATTGCAAGTATAATCATAATTACTTTGGGTCACAAATATGATAACGTTTAACGTTAAAACGAATGACACAAAATCAAATTAAAGGGGGGAGATCAGAAGCCCTTGAAGTTATATACATTCAGAGAGAGAGAGAGAGAGAGAGAGGCATTGATGAAGATGATATGACAAGACAACCCCACGCTTTGTCGCCCTTTGCCTCCGCCCTCCCCCCCACACCTCTCTTAAATTATAAATACATAGATATAACGTACCCCACTATTTGATCGATCATTTTGGTGATGGTACTGCATGCTTCTCTGCAATATTGATTTATTACCCTCTCCGCTCCTTCAAACCAACCCTCTGCCATAATCCAAGTTTCATCTGCATTTATAAAGTACTGAGAGTTGCATTAACGTATGCTTCGACTATTGTGACACACGTACTGGGTTCTAAACATGTATGTTGTCACCCTTCTCGGACACATCCTGATCACCTCACTCATCTACTTCATTTTTTGGGCGACAAATGTACTTTGAACGAGTACTCAATTTCTTCTACTTCTTTTTTTTTATTTTTTAAATACCTTTCTCGATCATGGGTCTTTTGTCTGTCATGATCAAGTACACATGAATTGGTTTCGAAGTTATGGGTCCTATGTTACCGATCCAGGGCCGCTCGTGCTCTGTTAAACAGTTTTCATCTCCCCCCTCCCCAGGGGGTGCAAAATCCCCTATTCATGTACGTGTCGTTGTATGCGACAGTGCCAGGAAGTAATAATATGCAGCTTGCTGAATGACATGATGCAAATTATAGATAGTATATAAAACAGCTCGATCGTTAATTAACCTTTGGAATAAACAATATTACATGTACTAGCCAGTACCAGTGATTGGTCATAAGAGATTAAAGGATTTTACAATCGATGGTCATAATTAGCATGCATTTGTTTATTATATGATGTTTCAAAAAAGCTTGTCAAAAATTCGATCGATCGGCCTTTATATATAACAAATTAAATGGTCGCTAGCTGATGATCATCGTCTACTTGCCAATTTCGTTTCTTTGTTTTCTTTAATGCAAAAGGTTATGAATTATGAACTTCCATTTTGAGGCATGCATGCATGCATGCATACCCAAAAGCAGTTTTTGCTTTTACAAAAGATATATAGATAGGCTAGCAAACTAATTACAATTCTTAAATGCACCATCCGTACTGCGCGCTTAATGTCTGGCAATTGTCATCATCATGTGGACCAAGAACAAATTCAAGTTGTTTAATTGTTTGGAAAGATAGGGAGGCCCACGTCTTGATCATGATTTTTTATACGATGTGACACATGATCACTTAATCTATTATATATATATATTAATAGGAGCAATATACTGCTACTGCATTCTGATCTTGATCTATATAAATATCATGAAA
Organism: Juglans regia; assembly: GCF_001411555.2. Lineage (NCBI taxonomy): Eukaryota > Viridiplantae > Streptophyta > Magnoliopsida > Fagales > Juglandaceae > Juglans > Juglans regia. The sequence goes on from NC_049903.1 coordinate 3,980,809, forward strand.
TCATTTAATGAACGGCTTGGGTCGTGGGTGAGCCGTTTGAGTGTTGATGATGATGATGATGATCAGGGCGCTGGGGTAGTACTAAACTTTTCTTCCTTGTATTATATTATTACATGTGAGAGTGGCCGGCAATTTGGTCAGAAAATTCCAAGCTAGCAATCCAATTTCCTTTTTCACGCACATACGTACGTCTTATACGTCAAATGCACACGGCCGGATCATACATCATATTGAGGTGGTGAAAAATCTGCATCCTACATATCACAATTCGAGATGATCAGTAGCATTGTGTGAGACTTGAAACGAACGACAAAAGTACACATGAATCAGCAGTACTACCGAACCAGCTTAATATATTTCCTTATAATCGATCTACTACGTCGTACGTACGAACTTCTCAAAAGTGGACGTGTGTCGTTCGTGTATATATATAGATATAATCTTCAAATTATAGGATCTATTATCATTATGATCATGGAAATAATAAGATCATGCAACATATATATGATAACATGAATTGGTCCTCATTGTGGACTTGATCCTAAAGTATTTTATATATACATATATATATATATATATATATATATATATATGCTTATGATCATCATCATCCTCTCCACTATCTAAGAGACAATGTCTCACTCGACTACTTTTTCAAGGAAAAGCTAGCACTTGGTGCTGCTTGCTTTGTAAAAGCAAAGATATGATAACATGAATGAATGCAATTAATTAATTAGAATATTAAATCCTAAAGTTTGGCCCAGCTAGGTGTCGAATTCTAGCAGGTGATAATGTTTATAAATGGGTGCGTTGAGTAGTTTTCGATCTCCTTTTTGTTTTAATTGGTTATTAATCTCTCTTTTTTCTTTTTTATGAATTTAATTTAAATCATTTTAATACCCCTAGAAAATACGATCGAGAAAGTATTAGACGAGGCTAGGGTTTACCTGTTGATTTGTGTGTATTTATGTGCTGTAATAGAGCATATACTTTTACGAGACATTTGAAGCCTAAACCTAAAATTATCATATATTAGATGGTGTAATACGCTCAATAAACTACCAATTTTGATAAATACACTGTATTATATACCTGCAGACTACTAAAAGGTTGTATTTAATCATGTATATTCCGATCAACTCTAATTGCTAGCTAGCATGCCCGGGGTAGTCTATTTTGTTTTTAAGCCAGAGATTCATGAGGATGATGAGTCTCGTTTAAATAAAATTAGGGTCTGCATATTATAAGTTTTTAAAAAAAAAAACAGTACACCACCTTCACCTCGGGGGAGATCTTGGAAGACGTACGATTCAATTCATTAAAAAAAAGTCCACAAAAATATTTAAAATGCAATTTGATAAGATGACATGAGTGCCAGCCTACACCCATGAGAACATGCATGTTAATTTTTTCTGACTGCGAAAACCCAATGGTCACAGACCCTTAACTGCAGTGAGCGCAGTGGAGTCCTTAAGGCGGAGAACAAGACCACTCGCTGCTCTGAGAGGAAGGGAAAGATGGATCAATGACAAAACCAGAAGAAGGAAAGGCAAAAGGAATGAGGGGGACGTTGATGGAAGGGACGTGTGAATTAAACTTATCTCAACTCTCTGATCTCCCTCTATCTTTCTCTCCGTTTTTAATGAAGCGTCCCCTTGCTTTTCAGTACCTCTGGCTAGTGGCTAGTTCGAGATCGAGGGAGACCCTGTATCTCGCGTGTCTGTCAAGTGCATGGATCATCGTTAGCACGTGGGAGTCAGTGCCCATTCACACAGTAAACAAACAGACTAACAAATACATGCCACCTTTCCAAATACGTGGACCTCTGGGACTTGTCGTCTGTAACTAGCAATAACTGTGGAACATCCGAGCTGAGAGAAAGCGAATACTGAGGATAGGGGCGGGTAGTGGAAGAGATTATGAGTTGACGACACGTGTACAGTTTACGTAATCACTTCCCAGGGGACCGTTTCTCTAATCGACGGTACGGGTTCTTAGCCGTTTTTATAGCATAAAGGCTCTGTGTTATGTGGCTCATGTCTGTGTGCCCAGAATACTGCCATGGCTGGAATTGAAGGGTCATGTCAAAAGTCTACATCACATCCCTCACATGCACTCCATCGTCTTGTCAAATCATTTAGAATCATTTAATTTCCAAGTTTACCACACAAAATTACAAAACGGGGCGTATGTCACTAATATTATTTGCACTGTTTCTGAATAACTTTTCCCATACACGAAGATGCTTATGTTTTGTTTTGTTGGGTCGCAAATGGTTCAGAAAACTAGGGAGAGTCGTGTTGGCCGTATATACGCACTGCATGGTCTCTGATCTTTGTTCATTTTTAATGTAATTAACGAAAGGATCTTCTTGCTTTGGAAGATCAATTAATTATGAGAGTCAGTACTGCATGTTGTTATTTTTGCTTGGAAAGTCACACTATTCATATATAATAAATGTCTTGATACAAAAAAAATCTAACAAACCAAAGTCATTGGTCCAAAAAACATGCAAGGTTCTGAAACTGAAAGCATATAATATGGCTTTTAAGATGTTGGAGGGAGGCAGCCTTTCCAAACAAGATATCAAAGATCTAATTCACGTGTTGGGGGAAATCTAATATAAAGTCTACAGTTTATCAATCGCACTTTATGATCTGGACATCCTTGGAAGGAAAAAAAACAAAAACAAAAAAACAAAAAACTCTTACAAATGGTCAAAGTGGGAAACTTTTCGAGGGTTATTAGGGAAGAGAAATTTGATGTATATATTTATAATTTTTTATTTTTTTATAAGGTGCGGGGTGTAAGATAGTGAATAGTAATTATCGGAAAAATTTTTCATTTGGAAAAAGTAGGAATAGGGCACCGATACATGAGGTCCAAATTTAGTGGGACCTTTCAGGACCCTTGCAAATGAAATCATCTCAGGTTATGGTCTTCATGCATGGAATACAACTAATTCTGGTTCGAAAAGATCATGTCTAATTTATTATTGGAAACTACGTACCCAATAACCACTTGAATTCAGGCTCGGTTTCTATCTAAAACCACCAAGATTGTTGAAAGTATAATGGAACTAACTAGCTAGGAAGACAACCCATCCATCTATATACGTTGAAGAAAAGAAGGGGGGGGCCGAAGAAGGTGGTTGTACGTGGGAGAGAGTATGAGAGGGAAGGAAAACCACAACCTAATTCCCACTCAAAGGCCGGGATGGTTCTGCCAATCTCATGATGGTATATTTGCCCTAATTGGTGGAAGTCAAAGGGGGCCGGCGTAAGAAAGTGGGTTTCGCTAGGGATCCCTCGCCCTCCTATACATACATATATACATATATATATATGTGTGTGTGTATGCTTTTATCATTAGTGGTGGTGGTCTCCTTAAGGGCTGCAGGGTCACTCAATGATATGAATTAGCTAGCTAGGAGTACTAGGCCTTGTGATCAAATTTAAATCCAAATTAAACTCCGGCCACCACATTAGGGATCGGATTTCATCAATGAGACTCCGGCCACCACATGATCGGATATCAGAAAAATGGCCGGCGGCCCTTCCACAATTCATGCCATTAATTGACGACAAAAATTTATAAATAATTTTATTTGAAGTTCTTTACCACATACTAAAATTTATATATATTTTTGTTTTGTAATTCGTTAATTCTTGTCGTATTTAATTAATGCCCTGTGCACATTATTATTATTGATTATAAAAATTTATGTCACATTAATCAATTAAGTAAATTAATCACAATAATCTCTGCTTCTCTATTTCATGTAATCATGACTTGCATTCCTACTAGGATCGATATTAATTATAATAAATTCGATCGATAGTGATAATCAGATGGTTAATTAATCATATGCATGCGTCAAATGCTAATAATTTTCCCCACGACCAATATCATATTATATGCATGTGGACAGATGGCATTATTATATATATATCACAAATGTGGCAAACCACATGTGTAGTCAAAACCTTATATCTAGTGTTCAAACCTTTCGGTCTGTCATTTCACTAAGTCAAATTAAATTGGTCGATCTTTAATTGGGGGGGGAAAAAAAGGATCAAAATGCTTCTCCAAAACGCAAAGGGTTGAGGAGACATAAGAGTTACGAGAGAGAGAGATAGAAACCTAAAAGCTTTAATTGGTGGAATGTGCATTAATAGAAGAGGAATTTGTAATGGGATGGGAAGGCATTGAGCTGACTCGAATAATGTTCGATCCACTACCCATACGCAAAATTAATTGTGCTATTTTTTGACCCTATACCCACCACAAAAACTTAACGTGATTCTTTCACTCACTTCCCATTTATGGAATATATTGTCATATATCCTCTCCCAATAACATAATATCAAGTTACCAAGTACTCGATCGTCATTCATCACTTTGACACAGAGAGAGAGAGAGAGAGAGAGAGATGCAATCCAAATGGGCACCACCTATTAATTAAGATCAGTGCCTGATCCTAGCTAGTCAAAAGTCAACCGAATCCTATCATTGTAACCATTCAATAGACATAATTTAGTTGGACACCGGCCTTCTCCCATTAGCATCGACCCTCAACCTCTCAAAAGTGAATATTGTACTAGAATTAGATAGAGGCGATGCATGCATGCTATGACAGTTTTAATTGCCAAGTTGTCTGGCCTTAATATATTATATTGGCAGAAGCTTTCGATCGAAGAAAACTCTGGATCATTAAACCTCGATCGGGCATATATAGTATGATTGGCATACGTACGCCTATCTAGCTAGCTGAACGTCTAGCCGTGGCTTTCTCAGCTACAGTACGCATATCCATCGGTATATATACAAGCTAGGAGTACTTGGACTTGGTCATTTAATGAATGGAGGTGCCCATCATTTCATGTCCAATCTTTTCTCTCCTTTTCTTTTGGCAAAGAAGATACGACACTCGTAATTTTTTATTAAAGGAAACTCATGACTTGTAGCAGCCGAGAAATACCGCAATTACAATTAATATATTTTATTGGTTACGTAGTCCTTTATGGCTTAAAAATATGGTATTCATGACTTGAGTAGTACGCGAGCGCCAGGTAGGGGCCGGCCGGAATGTTGACCACATATACCTGTCCAATCTCAACTATATATATATTGAATTGAATTAATGTCGGTATTCAGAGCATGTACTATGTAAATTCGTTTGATATTGGTTGAATGTTCATGAGCATGAAATTAATTAAATAAGATCTACCATAAATTATTACAAATATTGTTGAAGTGATTGGTACTGAAAATCCAATTAATTTTACTGCCTAGCTTCCAATGATTGGAAGTGGTCGGCCTAATAATTATTCAATCCTATATTAAACTAGATAATAAATGTATTTGAATCATATAATTAATATAACACGAGCTCGAAGGTGCACTTATGCGTGGGAGAAAGTTAGGCATGCAACTTGTTTCGAGTAAAGGACACATTTAGATCCGATCGATGAGCTTGCTAATGGCCGTACCCTTATTTCAATGATCTAATATATTTGAAAGGTATGGACATGATTCGAAGTTAGGCAGCCTGCAAAAAGGATCCATTTTTAAGGTTTTGACATCGATCTTTTAGAAAAGACAGCTTTGAGCTATCTAGTCTTTGACGACACATACATTGTACGTGCCAGAGACAATCTTTGCACATGCATTCTTTGACATGAACTTCATTGACTTGCCTTTCATCACTTTCTTTATTAGCTAGTTTGATCTCCTATATATATTTCTAGTTATATCATAACCTTTTTTTTTTCAATCTTTTATATATAGCTCGAATGGCCCTTTTTATTTTATTTTCTCTACATTTTCTGTCATTGGAAAACTTGATGAATGATCTATTTTTCCAGTGATAAAAAAAATTCCTTGATTTCCCCTTAGATCTCTTTAATAACTCATGCATCCCGGATATGTAAGTCCAGTCTCGATTCACTTATATCGACGACACTCAATGAGCTTTCAATCGGATGCATCTTACAGCAATCACAAATATTAATTTAAATCTAAACGTACGTACATGGTAAGAAAAATTCCGCATTTTTGTCAAAAAATACATAAATTAGGACTAATATTCTTGGCCAATCTTGGTTGTTGATCAAATCCTAGTTGCATGGTCAAGATGCTTGTAAAATCAAAATGGGTTGCCACAGTACTGATCGATCTCTCCAACCTAACAAATCAGAACGTAGTGCATTGATTTCAAGAAATTATTAGGTTGGTAGTGTTGACATCAAAAGCTAGCATTGGTCTGTGCATGAAAAGCTAATTAGACGATCGAGTCAAGAAACAGGTTGCTAATTAAGTATGCATGCTTATTTTATATTATTTCCTAACCTTTAGGAATGAGATATTCGTCAAGTCTTTTGAACTTGACTAGTTTTATAATTTCAAGATAAATGCTCGAGCTCGATCTATTGAAATAATAATTATCTAATTAGGCTGTGCCAATCTCGAGCAATATATATGGATTTGACTAACTTGGCTAGCTACTCTGTACAAAATCATGTCGCTTATACTTGTTTTATTTTTCTTTTCAAAAAAATTATAGGGCACTATTATGTATCATGCAATCTCATGACCTTATCGCAATATGCCACACATATAATTAAATTATCGATATAAATATTAAATTTAATTTACATGTTATCTTAATTATGATAAAGGGTTTGGCTCAAAAACTAAATGAACAAGATTGTTTAAAGTGAAAAAAAAAATTATTATTTAAAAAAAATTTAATATTATCCATTTACTTTTCTTGAACATGATGATGTATATATTTCTTGGGGTGCTTCTATTAGTTTTATTAATTAGCTGCTTCACAGGCTGGCTTTAAAAAAAAAAAAAAAAAAAAAAAAAAGAAAGAAGAAGAAGAAGAAGCTGGTTCTGATTGATCATCAACCTGACAATGTTACTTTTTAGAACTGAAACATTCTGAAAGTTGTGTTAAGTGGTGAATCATTAATTTATTATGGAGCCTTTAAGAAGATGTAGTCGCGTTAAATGTGGTCGTTACTCGTGATTTTGTGCCAAAGTTAGTGTTGAGATACTACGTAGTACTGTATGTAAGTCACCTAGTATTTTGTATTTATTTTGGTGCCAGCTTTTTACTGTTGATCAGAACTACTACTACTGCACACCATGCCATGCTCATAACTAATCAATTAATTCCCCCAGCAGCTAGCTATAGAGGCCAGAACCAGTACGCCACGATGCATGCTGGTTTCAGATCAAAGCTACCTTTTACAGCTCCCACCTCTCACACTCTCTGATCTCATTTACTGTATATATAAACATGGTCAAAGAAGATTACTGGCTGTGATCATATCATGTTTGTGGGCATGCTGCATGCGCAGTTTTAGGGGGGCGGCTAATATTAATTTTTTAGAATACTCGAGAGATCAGCATGCATGCTATTTTACATTAATTCTTATATATACAACGGTCATGTGTTAAAAGAGAGTTTTTTTAAGTTAATTCTGCTGATCATGTATATATAATTAATTTTACTAATTTGGTGAAAGATGATCGTGCACATGAGGGTAGCTGCTCATGTACTATATAATATATATATAATTAATTGTAGACCGACATGAGATCACTTGTGAGAATTAGAAAATATTGAAACATGATGATCAGGCTGATCATCTTTAATTCAGGGCTTAGATGATCAACATGTTAAATGTGGATAAAATAAGGAACTAAAAAGAGATTGAAGTGACTCTCAATAGACAGAAAGGACCAAATCACATCTGCTTTTGGTGATGTCTATGTAATTAATTATTTTTACACCAAGCATCTTCAAGATGCCTACTGTACGTACCCATAAAGATTAAAGAATGCGTTTAACTTTATAACAGCAAGCTGGATTTATCTATTTCGGGGTAAAGGGGACCGCCAGTACTCCACCACGCCATAGACGACTAATTCATGAAAGCACTCCTCCAAATCACAAGAAACATGGCTTTACGCAAGTAATTAATTAAAGGTTAATGGTAGATCATCGATAGAGCATTTTTACTTTAGGATCAGGAGGGTCATGTAATATCAACGGGCCGGGAAGAGAACGGCCTTGACAAGGGTATCTTAATTCCAACATATTATTATCAACGCGGGGGTTAAATAATAATAATAATAAATAAAGAGAAGATGATCATGATCATCATATGTTTATTATAAAAAAAAATATATTGTTTATTTATTGTCAATTATTAATTTTTTATAAAAATAAATCTATTTTCATCGTAAATAATTATTTTCATAATAAATATAACTCATCATAAGTATTCACTTTCTTGCAATGACTTACAGTAATTAATCTTGCAAAGAAAATTGGGAGGGCGTACGCGTACTCCTACCTTATGGTGGCCAGATCATGTTAACGCAATTTTCCTTCAACTCAAAAAAATAAAAAATAAAAAATAAAACGTAGGGATGGGATCGAGCTAGCTCATGACGTCCTTATAACGAATGACAAGAACCTCTCACCAACCCAACTCCAACAAATATTAATTAAGTAAATTATAAACGAATGCATATAGTATGTTTCTTTCTCTCGTTACGAAAAACAGATTTTTGTGATTAATTTATTATAATTAAAAGATTATTTATAATTAATTTTTATTATAAATAATTATTTTGTTAAAATTAACTGATTGTAAATAAACAGTTTTCTTGTAATATCTTATATATATATTATATATAAGAATGTTTTAATTTCATGCATGCTCTTGGTCGATCTGAATAATAATAATATATAATAACGTTGAGGCCAGTACTACTGTTATTTTTCCAGTCAAGCACTGCAGTAAGTAGGTTGAAATTAAAGCATTTGATTTAATTTCTGAGGTCACTTTCTTTCTTTTGATCTTTTCGATCGTTTCTTTTTCAACATGACTCATGAATATACTTTTAAGTTTTTAACTCTTCTCAAACTCTATCCACGGAGTCCTACGTACGTACGTTGTGGCCGAAGAGAGAGAGAGAGAGTTCTACAAAAGCTGAGTCCCTATCTCAATTGGTGTGTATATATATATATATATATATATATATATATATATATATATCTAACAGAATTTTACAAACAGAAATCTGCCTCTGCTAATTTCTTTCTTTGACCTCAAAGCCGTCGGCAATGATGTAATACCGCTAGCTATTATATATATCTGGTACGTGCTTGCTCTGGTATTCTTGAAAGAGATGGGTCCAGCTTACAGCCAATTAAAACTGTCACTAATTAAGTATATACAATTTTACATGCACTCCATTTTTACGTGTTTTCTCCACCTAACAATAACCGAAAGAGACATATATATATATATATATATATATATATCTATATATATATATAATAATAATAATTCAAACATACCAATAATGATAATTCCGTAGAATAGTCATCGGCATCGACCGAAATTGCTTTTAGTAATTCATCTTGTATATATCTCAATCGTTGCAAAGTGAGAAGAATAAATTGAGATTAAATTTAAAAGTTAAATAAAATATAGTTATAATATATTTTTTTATTTTATATTTATTTTGAGATTTGAAAAAGTTGAATTATTTATTTTATTTTGTCTAAAAATTTATAAAATTGTAATAATTAGATGAGATGAAATGACTAGATGAATTGAAATAGTTCATATGAAAATAAACGAAACCTAAATTAACAAATGAATCACAAAGGGTTGAGATCTCCCTCTCATTCGCCACTATATATTTAATATTGCGGTGCCAACATTAATTGGGTTGAAAATTGATATTCATTATACTAAAATATACCTGAAATTTTGCGAAATTATAATCGCCTCTAATTATGATCTATCACTATTCATAAAGAATTGAGATTTGCCCTATTTAGTCATCGTTTGTTTTTACAACTATTGTCATCTCATCTCATATAATCATTATAATTTTTTTAAAATTTTCACACAAAATAAAATAAACAATTCAACTTTTTCAAATCTCAAAACAAAAATAATATTAAAAATATATATTCTAACAATATTTTATTTAACTTTCAATTTTTATCTCGTTTGTTTTCGCGAGCTATAATATTGTAATTAAGCTGAATTCATGAATCTAGTTTTGAGTACATTTCTAGTCCGGATTGAATGTATTCAAAATTAGACTAACATTAGTTGAAGTTTTTAGTAAAGAGGGATCGAAGTGGTTTTTTGTTGTAATTTATTTCTGTTTGTTTTAATGAAGTTATTAATTACTTTCTAACTAAACACTTTGAAAACATATTATTAGTTACAAATAGGGGTATAAGTACTATAACTTTTCGATAGGGATCAACTAATTGCATAAATACATGATGAGTACATAAAGAAGAAGTTAGGATGTCCATGCATCCATTGGTTTGCCGATAGCCAATGTTATTTGGTAAAAAAAGACTTTGAACAAACATCTTAATCAATTAACCGATTAAATCGACCCTGCTTGACAGCTCTACTGATATGATCATTACATTATTTTTAAAAGATATTAGAAACAAAATTATTGCTTGGTCCTCGAGAACTCTAGACTAGACATGATTTGTTGTTTTAAAAGTTCTACCAACCATATTTGTTGTTGGGTCCTCTTACCCAACTTAGGCTCATGTTTTTGACCGACCAAGTAATACCAAGCAATCGTGTAGGTACACTTTAGTTTAGGTATGTTTGGATTCAGAAAGTGTTTCATTTTATTTTTATTTATTATAATTTTTTTAAATTCTCATACAAAATATAATAAATAATTCAATTTTTTTTAATTTTAAAATAATAATAATATTAAAAAATAATATTCTAATAATATTTTTTTTTAATTTTTATATTTTATTTAGTTAAAACCATCTCATCTCATCTCCAGATCAAAACCTCACTAATTAGCATTTTCAATCTCCAATACCTAACATCTTTAAGGCTTCGTTTGGAACTAAAAATACTCTCAACTCATCTCAACTCGTCATTACAACTTTTTCAAATCTCAATATAAAATATAATAAACAATTCAACTTTTTCAAATCCCAAAATAATAATAATAATAAAAAATAATATTCTAACAATATTTTATTATCTCAACTCAACTTAACTCAACTCACTTCAACATCCAAACGCAACCTAGCTCCCAAGTAAAGTAGCAAGGAAATGGATCATCCCATCAAGAAGCCAGCTAGCACGTTTTATTTATTTATTTTGGGGCGTATTGATACGCGTAAAAAGATTTCATTTATATACATATGTATATATACACACATATATATATATATATAGAGATTGAAGTGGCTAAAACAGATGAGAACGATGTCAAATTGTGTATGTGTATAAGCAATTGACATGGTACACAGTACAGACAGAGAGGTGGGTGGCTTCTTTTGAGGGCGGTGTGCAAGGATTAAGAGAGTGAAAAGACAAGTCAAATGTCAAATCGGAGGTCTTTGAAATCATAAGACAGTCAGGGATGTGCTGTCAATCAACGGGATTTTCTGTTTTTTCCTCTTATTTTCTTTCGATACAGAGTAACAGATATACTTTTTTTTTTCGGAAAATGATAGTATCACTTCTTACCGTTCCTTTTTATGGTTGGATTTTTTTATTTATTTTATTTAGTGATTAAAAAAATATTTTTTAATAATATTATAATATTTTTATTTTTTAAAAAATATTTAAAAGTGTTAAAAAATATATGTAAAAAAACACAACAAAAAAATAAAAAGGGGTTGGTTTTTTTTCAAGATTAAAATACAAAATTTTGAATATTTGCCTCACAGTCTTACTGACCACTAAACTAACAAGATTGCATATACAGTTTATAGCATTTTGCAATACCTAATTCTATCAAAAACAAAATGGGCTGGTTTGTTTTCAAAATTAAAATACAAAATTTTAAAAAAAAATTATTTTATTATTATAATTTATTTTTAAATTTTCAAATAAAATAAAATAAAAAATTAAATTTTTTAAAATTTTAAAATAAAAATATTATTAAAAAATATATTTTAATAATATTTTATTCATTTTTTTAATTTTAGTTTTAATTCATCCCATCTATTTTATTTTATCGATAAAAACAAACTAAGGTACTTGGCAACACCTCTTTCTACACGTGCCAGTTCTTGTCTCACGTGTACAAATCCTGTCCTACTAAAAATTAGGAAAAACCAAACTCTCGATTAGTTAAGGTTCATTAACTGCTATCATGTTTTGTTTGGCTCCAGTCCCAATAATATGAATCTTGAACGGTTGAACCAACCCGCACGCTCCCCAGCTCCAGTACACGGCCTCCGCTACTGTGTTCATTTAAGTTGTGTTTGAGCAGTGAATAGTGAATGATTTCAAACATCTTATAAATTATAATAAAAAAAGAAAAATTCTGTTTACAATTCTAAGTGGGGATTACATAATAAATAAGAAAAAATATTATTTTATAAAGGATATTTTTATAATTTTAAAAATAAAATTTTCTAAAATTATATTACAATTCTCATTTAGGGACTGTACGTAGCATTGTTTATAAAAAATATTAAATAATAATAATAAATAATAATAAAATAATAAATAATAATGAAATATTTTGAAAATACATGAAATATTCTCAATACGAAAAATTTTATTCATATGCCTCATACATCACACATCATATTTTTTGTAATTTTTTAATTTTTTTTCTCTCACTAAATATGTCGTATATGGATGATGAGTAGAAAAATTCAATTATTTTAAGAAGAATAAAAAAAAGTTTTAAAACAAATTTTAAAAAATAAAAAAATTATAATATATAGTGTGTGGGGCTTATGAATATCAATGTTCTTCTTTCCCTTTCTTATACTTTTTCTAGTCTAACATCAATGTGATTCAACGTGACAAGAAAAATAAAATTAGTGTGTATTTTCAAGGGCGGAAATCATGATATCTCCAAATAATGGTTTCGTTGAAGGAATAATGGACCTTCATGATCACAAGTTAACAACTAAGTAATTACTAATAAGACAACTTTCATCATCATTTGATCTTATATGATCTTAACAATATATGTATTTATATATACCAATTACGAACATATTTATTAATGTAAAATATAAAACAATGATGCTTTATTTGTTTAAATAGAAACCTCATTATTTATTTATTTTCCATATTGGTGAATCTTTTAATAGAGAACGACAAGTCTTGCAAAAAATAAAAAAATAAAAAATAACAGTAATTAACATAATAAAATTTTGGCTGTATCATGTGCATATATATATATATATATATATATATATATTTGTATGTATTTGAATGGTACTTGGTGATCAATAAATTATAATCTCACTGATGATGTATATACGACAGACCTTTATAATATTTTTATATATTGGTTTGAAGTAAAGTATTTTGTGTCAAATCAACTCTAATTTTATTAAAAAATAGTGTGAATTAATATTATTGGATCTCCTCCAAAATGGACGATATATTATATGATGGTACTACTGCTGATCTCTCGCGAGAAATTATAACGATCGAGCTCATGTACGTGTAGTCGTGGTTTTAAGGGTAATTAATTTCCTTCTCACGCGCGCTATATATTTTTTTTAAACTTGTCATCAACGACATTATAAGGTTGAGAGAATTAACAAACTTAATAATAAATAAATAAAGATGTTGGGTAATTGGGTACGGATTATATATAGAAAACTTCCAACATCGGTAAAGGTAGTAGCTGCTAGCTACGTAATTTTGTATGGAAGTCAAGCTATCCCAATCCCAGATATCTTATATTTCTAAAGGCTAAAAGCAAGCTAGCTAGCTCTAAAGAATCTTTTATTACCAAAGTAGGGCAAAAATAAATTAAAAGCTAGCCTTATTTCTTCAAAATAATATATAATATTATATCGAAGTACAAATAATTAGTGGGAAAATAGGTAGAAGATGTTAAATTAATGGACTTTATCAAATTAATATTATTGTTCGGTATTGATCATGGTGAGTTACAGTTCATGTACGTACGTTGGTGCGACATGGGACTGGCCAAGAAAGTGATGGCACTAGTCGGCAAAGGCAGAGATGATCAACAAGATCGATCATCAGTAGTCTCTTCTCTCAGAAACCAAAAAAGTCTACAAAACGCTTTAAATTTTTAATTTTTTTTTTGCCTATATATATATAGTCTGTTAATTAAGGATATTAAAATTCGATATAATGATGAAGCCCTTGATCAGACCACAACAGTAGTAGTAGCAGTAGTCGTCGTCGTGATCTTGGCAGTCAACAGCACATCCATATATGTCGTCTAAAGTAGTACAACACTTTTTACAAATAATTCTTTTGTTTAAGACTCATGACGTTCTTCTTCAATATCATGTTAATAATGTACTGGTTTTTTAGTATTTACAATATTACCAATAAGTGAAACACGGACTAACCAATAAATAATTTATTTTAAATACACATAAGAAATGCTTTCATTTCCATCTAATCATTAAATATTTATTCTTTATCCACCAATCTAATTTATTAATTAATTGTCAATAATTATTCCAATTTTTTTTTTTTTTTTTTTAAATACCTCAGCCGCCCAGAACAGCCACCCATATTGCGCTCTCTCTCTCTCTCTCTCTCAAAATATCTACTTGTACACTTCTACTAACACAAAAACACCGCCATCCCCACACACGCACTACACCACTCCATTTGAGTCTTTGACACAAAGAATCTCATAAAAACACACAATAGTGCCATCATCAACAAGAGAAGAGGAGCAAATGATCCCAATCCTCTTCCTGTTTTCTTGCACTACTTCCTAATAACTCTTCTGTTTCCACCTTTCTCTCCCCCTCTCTCTCTGATCAGACACGCACTCCAGTAAGCACAAAAAGAGACGACGCAACCCTAAAACCAGAGACAATTAACCATGACCCTGGATGACTCCCTAAGATCCCTTTCCATGGACTACCTCAACCTCCTCATCAATGGCCAAGCCTTCAGCGACGTAACCTTCAGCGTAGAGGGTCGTCTAGTCCACGCCCACCGATGCATCCTGGCGGCGCGGAGCCTCTTCTTTAGGAAATTCTTTTGTGGGCCAGACCCGCCTTCCGGGCTGGATCCAGCTGGGTCCAGAATCAACCCAGCGGCGTCACCGGGCTCGAGGCCGGGCGTCATACCGGTGAACGAGGTAGGATACGAGGTGTTCTTGTTGCTGCTGCAGTTCTTGTACAGTGGCCAAGTCTCTATTGTGCCTCAAAAGCATGAGCCAAGGCCTAATTGTGGGGAGAGAGGGTGCTGGCACACGCATTGCACCTCAGCCGTTGATCTTGCTCTCGACACTCTTGCTGCCGCTAGATCCTTTGGTGTCGAACAGCTCGCATTGCTCACTCAGGTTTCTTTCTACTTGTGAGACGATGCGTCGTTCTCTGTCTTTCGTGGTCAGCGTGGTAGCTAGAGTGAGCAAGTCATATGTTTTTGTGGGTTTTGGGAATTTGGGCAATTACTGGGTTTGGATTTGGAAGTGGGTGAGATCTTAATTTGGCGGTTTTTCTTCTTTAATTCTTTATATATTATCGTTTAGGAATTTACTTACTCTTCGGATGAAGTGGGTAAAAGACTGGGTTTCTGTTCTATAATCTGCAACTTTTTTTAAAAGAAAAGTTATGTCCAGTCTTCTCCTTATAAGCACTTGAGCTTTATTTCACGCCGTTTCAGTTCTCCTATCGCGCGTGCCCATTTGAATTAGTACTCTCTCCTCGTTTATCTGGTCGGATACAATCTGTTATATATTCAGTTCGTCTTCGAAGTATCTCATCCGATTAGCTTTTCAATTTTCCTACAGAGTTTGTTGTTCTTTACCACCTCCTCTTCAATATATATTGTCTTCGTTTTCTTTTGCCAGTTACACACTAAAAATAATAATTTCTTTTCTTCTGGATAAAATGTTGATATGTTCGTGTGACAAAAGAAGCATATATATCTTGGTTTCATGTATAATTTCGTGTTTCTTGAATTGGGTTCCTTCTATATATCTTTATGCTGCATACCCCAGTTTCTAAATTTAGATCGTGATAGTCTTGTCTTCCACAGTCAGCACACCAAATCTTTCCCAAACATTTTCACTTTCCTCATTTGGGTTTAAATTGAAAAACTTTAGAGAGAGCAAACCACGACAGAATGGCTACTAAACGCAATTTTACCACCACAAAACATCCCATCATTTTCTTTTCATCTATGCGAAAACTTCCCAGACATCTAACACCTGTGATGTAAATTCTACTTACCATAATTATCATCTTTTTGTCTTTTGGGCCACAGAAGCAATTGGCGAGCATGGTGGAGAAAGCCTCAATCGAAGATGTAATGAAAGTCCTACTAGCTTCAAGAAAGCAAGAGATGCACCAGCTTTGGACCACATGCTCCCACCTTGTTGCAAAATCTGGCCTCCCTCCTGAAGTCTTAGCCAAGCACCTCCCCATCGATGTCGTGACCAAGATTGAAGAGCTTCGCCTCAAATCCTCTCTCGCCCGCCGCTCCCTCATGCCCCACCACCACCACCATCACCACCACCACCACCAAGATCTTGGTGCAGCCGCCGATCTCGAAGACCAAAAGATCCGTCGTATGAGACGGGCACTCGACTCGTCTGATGTGGAACTTGTCAAGCTTATGGTTATGGGCGAAGGGCTAAATCTCGATGAGGCATTAGCTTTGCATTACGCAGTCGAAAATTGTAGCCGAGAAGTTGTGAAAGCCTTGCTTGAGCTCGGTGCAGCAGATGTTAATTACCCTGCTGGACCGGCCGGGAAAACCCCACTTCACATTGCGGCCGAAATGGTGTCGCCCGACATGGTGTCGGTCCTTCTCGACCACCATGCCGACCCGAATGTTCGGACCGTCGATGGGGTTACTCCCCTCGACGTACTGAGAACCCTAACGTCCGATTTCCTTTTCAAAGGAGCCGTCCCGGGGCTAGCACATATCGAACCCAACAAGCTCAGGCTTTGCCTTGAGCTGATTCAATCAGCAGCCCTCGTTCTTTCTCGTGAAGAAGGCAATGCAAATGCTCCTTCTTCCACCAACATATATCCGCCAATGAGCGATGATCATAGCAGCGGTAGCAGTGGGAACAACATGGCGAACCTTAACCTTGATTCCAGGTTGGTTTATCTCAATCTGGGTGCGACGGCTTCAGGTCAAATGGGATCTAGATCAATGGATGGAGAGGATGATAGCAGCCACAATAGCCAGAGGGAGGGCATGAACAGGCATGGGTCGCAAGGTGGCTGTGGCCCAACATTGTATCACCACTCTCATGACTTCTAAGCTGAATCAGATATATTTATCTTTAATCTAATATAATATATCCATGGATGGTGAAAGAGAAGTTGAAATTTGATGAAAACTACTCATGGAGTTTATTGGATTATATATTTTCCTTTAATTTTAGTCACTCGCTTTTCTTTTCCTTCTCTCTATGTTCTGTAGGGCGTACTTTTGGGTTTTTGTGGGCTTTTCAGTGATCAGAAGATGAAGTTCAGTTTCATTGGAGATGGAAGATGAGACAAGGTGGATCTGAGATTTTGCACCGAGGATACCCGACGGAGGATAGACGCAGGTCAATCTTTTCACACCCGGCTTGTCAACTCCTTTGTATTTATTGATCAATATCTAATATCATGGCCTATTTATTGTGATCATTTTGTTTCTTGTCCCCTACTGATCACCTTCCTCATGTTGCCCCCGTTATATATATTTCTATACACGGGAAAATCTTTGGTTTCTTTTGCAAGGGGGGTTTCCTGTTTTTTCATTCTTTTTTCAAGCTTTTGTTTGGATATGGGTGCTTTATATTCGATCTAATGAAGGAAATGAGCTGTCTCGACTCTCTTCCCCTTTTACCTATTTCTTTTCTAGCACCCAGAGGCTTTTGGGGAAACTTGATTGGCTATAGTTTTGGCTGATTATTTTAAGATAAATGTATGGCTGTGGACAAATTGATTGGTTGTCTTGCATGAATGCAACATGAGTGAGTGTGACTACACACGACAGCCTACTTATATGTTAATGCTATATATATATTTATCTAATTCTGGATTCCCTCCATGCAATCCTCTTTTTTGTCCCCCCCTCCCTTTTTGGACCTTCTATAATTTTAAAATCTTCCTGCTAAAACCCTAGGGTTTTTAATGCATTTTTTTCTTGACCAGTGGGTATAATGGTCTGTTTCGTTGATCTTTGAGCTTGTCTAGTGTTTTCCTGTACAGTGTATCTTGTTCTTGCCCCGTTTTTTCTTCGACTTAATTTGGGTTCATCATCTTTGAAAGAAAAATTAAAAAAACGTCAACTAGAGTACTTGGCATCACTCTCATGAGAACATTCATGTCTTCGTCATGACCTCTCACGGATAGACAATTTAATTTGAGAATCCATAAGGTCAGACTCCAATTGAACAACTGAAACACAGTTGAATCATTTAATTAAGTTGTATTTCAGTTAGGGAGTTGTTTACTCCAGCCATTATTCATTGTTATTGCTTTGAGTTCATCGATCAACACTTGTAAATCTGATCTCTTGCAGAGAGAAAATAGCATTAATATACGGTCAGAATGCCATATAAAATGATTCTTAATTAGTCATTATGAGTGTAGTTTGGCATAAATCAATTGTTTATTGTTCTGACAAGTTCTACTTATTATGATCATGATGATCTATATATATATATATGATGCAAATTCCTCCTTCGTCAAATTGACTCTTCAAGTTTTTTTCTTTTGTAGCATGTCACAATTGAATTATAAGCAGACAACAGGCTTTTAATTATTGGTTCGGTTATGCTTGAGTGCCTTTCGAAAACCCTAAGGAGTCAAGGACCAAGGAAGCTTTATAAAGCTTATACATGATAGCTAGTTATACGAGAATTTGATCTTATCGTGTTCCATTAATCTTAATTACCGTGTTCTAAATGAGTTACTTTTGTAAACTATAATATATGATCTCACAACACTAAATATATATCACGGCCCTCTAATAGATAGATAGTCGTGTGATCTACAAATTAATTATCCGGAAAAAAAGCCATTTGCAGCAGAATATTAATTGGTACATGCTAATTAATAGCATTTCATGCAGCTAAGAGGCCAGCTTCCAGCTTATAATTAAATATCTTATGCTTGGTCATTTTCTTATATCTATATCTATATATATATATATATATAGCCTGGAATACAGAAATGTAGGTTCTTTCCTCAAGAAGATTATTATATATATATGTTGTATCAAGAAATGGTTGCTAATTGTCTAGATTTATCTTCCAAATTCCAATGATCATCAGCTTCCTCATTCTCTTTTTCTCTAATTCCGTTGTGTCTGATATTATATATGTCAACTTATAAGTGCGTTTTGTGAATGTCCATATATAATCATCTATATATGCTTCAAAGTGAATGTTGTGCGTTCTTTGTTGTTCAACCATTAATTCAAGTTAATGTGTGGTGATGACGATATCCTTACAGTTACATCGATCGCTTTGAAAATTACTAGTATTGTCGTAACAATGGCATGCATTTTGTTTTCAGATGCATCAAGCATGTCGATTGTGCGAATGAGCAGCCTGAGATCGGGAATTTTAGGCTGAATTAATCAAAATAAGTTGAAGTACTACTATTGGACATTCGTGTACTTATACCCCACAAAAACCTTACTCAATCACTGCTCTGTAGCCTCTGTTGAATACTAATTAACTACTACTAAGTACTTGTATTGCTCCAAAATATTCAACGCTAGCTTAATTACAATTAAGTACTGCAAAAGAATAAAAAGGTTTCCTGATTCTTAAGCAAATGCTGCATGGTGGTCTCTTCCGAAAATAAAAAGAAATAAAACATATTAAAAGGGTAGTACTTATTTCATTGAAAATTAGGTTCTCATCTATATATATATATATATATATATATATATATATATATGATCAACTTGGGGATTCCCTTGGCGTTTCTACGGTTCATCTAGCTTACTACCTTGGGAAACACAGGTACGTGGAAATTTGGAAACCTGATCTGCATGCAATTTTCTTTCTATAGAATAGTCATTCGTTTGAGATTGGACGTATCACAGCACGTGAAGTAAGATGATCATGACTCATCTCTCCTTCATATACACTTGACGGAAGCTTCTGAAGTAGTAGTATTACTGATCCATTTTGCCAGGAATAGATTAAAAGAACTCAACCAGCTAGCTGGCATCTTTAGAAACTCCATCGATCTTGCAAGAATTTAATTCAATATCTAGTATTGCATGATCCAGCCTCGCTTACTACTATATATATATGATCAAGAAAATAAAGTTAGGGTACGTAGGGATCATGGAGCAGTGGTAATTTATAATGGCTTTGCTGCCATATAATTGAGAAATTTGGAATCTTTCGATCACGGCCAACTCATAAAGGTGGAAAAATGGTCGTGGACGGATTTTCCATTAACTTGTTGGCTTCTCATTTTGTCTAATCGGTAACTGAAAGAGATCGATTTGACAGTGTTTCCATGACCATGAACGTTAGTACCGTAGGACGTCTTGATATTTTGTGGTGGAGGTGCTATATTTGACCAGAGAGAGAGAGAGAGTTCTGAGGAAGAAGATTGGACTATTGATTTGATATGAGTCCTAACGTAGAAGAAGAGATGCTGGCTTAGCTCAGTTGTGTCAGGCTAAGTGATTGATATAAGAGGACACTTTGTTTGTATGCTCGACCGCCTCTGAGTGTGAGTAGGTAGTAGCTGGCTAGAATTTTGGGCCAGTTTTTCTTATTAATTGATAGAAGTCTTTTTTTCTTTTTTTTATAATAACAATAAATAATCAAATTATAAATAAATAATAAATGTCCTTAAAAAGAAAAGAATGTTGGACCTTTCTTAAGGGCTTGTTTGGATTTGCAAGTTATCTCAGTTCATCTCAGTTCATCTCAACTCATCTCACTACTATTCATTACTATTCAGTAACTTTAACTCATAAATCTCACTACTATTCACAACTCATCTCAGTTCATCTCAAATCATCTCAAGTCATCTTCGAATCTAAACATCTCCAGTGCTCATTGGGCTGACCATGAACGGGGAAAATATTTTTATTTTATTTAAAAAAAGAAAGAAAGAACAGTTATGAAGTAATATCTACTCCATTATATAAAAGCTAGCTAGATCAGTAAGATGATGGATTTGGCACAAGGCAAGTCTTCTTTGTATTTTCATCAAACCCACCATCTTCTTGAAATATGATAGAGCAATATTAGAAAATAAAAATAAAAAATTAAGAATTGAATGATATTAAAGAGGAACAATTAGGACGATGGCATATATATATATATATATATATATAGTTTCTTAAATATTAAAGCTAGCTAGCATAATTAAAGTGGGCACTATTTCTTGATTTTAATGGAGATGAAAGATGAAATCTCTGATCAAGGCTATAGATCCAAATAGAACAAAACAAAAAAATTCAAAACAAAAGTTGAGAGAAGAAAATTGAAGGACACGTCATGATCAGGGGATGGATGATCATCAGAGATATGCAGATCTGGCCGAGGCCCTCTATATATCTATAGCCTCGATATATGGCATCGATGATGATGATGATGATGATCTGCCCGCAGACAGGCCAGTCTCCATGAAATTAGGCTGCATATAAATTAGGGCGCGCAGGTAGCTAGCTCTGATCATCTCGTATGGACGCGGGGGGAAGGCCCCTCCAAAAACCATGAAATTAGATGGCATGCTGCAGTACTACTCATGTGCCAGACAACCCAACATACATCAGTTATTCATGTAATTGTCAGCAAACAAATATGCATTATGATCAGCTTTTCTACGTACTGATTCCGCTATCTGCTACAGCCTGCAGCTCTCTTGAACTCTCCGCCCCTACCATGCGCCATTTTTGCGCACCTTTTTCTAATACACACATATCAAATGAAACCGAACATTTCAACATTACTTACGTACTAATATATATATATCTCGGAAGAGTCGGTATTGCAGAAGCCAAAAGAGCCTGGGCGCTAGCTAGCTGTGCTGATCATACCGCTGCCTACAAAAGGTAACTTATGTCGTGAAAAAGAGGGGTGGGGTAGGGGCCCTCTCTCTCTCTCTCTCTCTCTCTCTCTCTGTTATGTGTAATGAAATAATATTCTTTCCAATCTTTCATTTTATGAGTTTGCTTTATTTGATCATATAAAAGTTCCTTAAACACTCGAGTTAACTAGACGTGCTTACTTAATACATATTTGTTCATGTCTTTCTTGCCTAGATACATTATATCTATTTTTCCATTATAAATCATCTCTAATTATATTGGCTGACTTGACATGGGACGATTGTATTCAGTATTTTATAATTAGGACATGACTTCGTCAATTTTTTTTGAAATGATACGTTTTATTTTTTTCACATCAGTACCGTTTATGCACAGATTATATTGGGCGATTGTATTCAGCATTATATATATATATATATATGTTGTATAATGAGTGTAATTACTGATTTTTTATATACGGGTGGCTTGGGGTTCGAACTGGTACGGTTCTACCATTTGGAGAGCCTTATGCCATCTGGTCCTTGGCATAATTAAAGGACCGTGGCAAGTGTGTAACTGAAGTTGATAACATTTAATGTAGCGAAAAAAACAACATTCTTCATAAAACAAAGAAATTTTATTCTCATTTTATCATTTTCAATCATGTAATTAATTGTCTAGCATATTTTAAGTGGATTTTTATTGAAATAGCTAGTTGATCATCTACCAAATCAATTAATTAAGCGTGCGTGTCACATCACCCACCCAAGATTATTGAGGATGATAAAATACATGATGATAAAATATATATATAGCCCTACTAAAATATAAGTACCATTCCTCTTAATTACTTTGTATTTATTTTCATCACAATTAATGTTTAGTAAATAAGTATTCTGCTGTGCGCGCATGATTATCATTGCCATTCAAATGGTTAAGGCTGCAACCCTGATCTACCTCTGGTACTGCTCAATTTTCTTGTTTTATTTTCTCTTTGAAGCACTGACATGGGGATCATATATATATATATATATATAGTTTTGAATATCATGACCAGTTCATGAGCAGCTTCTGCAATCTGTTTTTTCATTACCCAGTACCGGAAGGAAGACACGAGAGAGAGATTTACATAACCGAGGAGGAGTACTATCAGAGACTGTAGGCATGCTTCCAAGCCCCTTTTTATTTTTTTCCTCCTTTGCTACCTCTCTGTCCTGGCCTGTAAAGCTAGGGGAGTACAATATTTTCTAAAGAACATGATATAAATCAACAGGTGAAAGAACCAATTTTCACAGTTAATTAATCAATTATTATATTTGGCTATGTTAAGATATGATTAAATAATAAATTAATCTATCTCTTTTTATTAGTCTAAATTTTTGAGATAAATGATAATTTTACATACTATCAGAACAGAAGTCTTGGAATTCAAATTTTAACTCTACCCTCATCTATTTCATTTAAACAAGAGAATAAAATTTATGTAAATTAGTCAGTCATGAGAAAATCATAGGAGAAAATGCATATATATATATATATATATTCTTTGCAAAGATGAAATTCTCAATCATAATGTTTTTAATTAACTTAATTGACTATTGAAATTACGGCTAAAGATCACATTAATCAGCTTCTCAATCATCATCTTTCCAACGTCTTCATGACTTTTTACTCAACGAGACTAGTTCACTTAGAAATGAAACAATATTTATGTAAATTAATTATTATATATATATATATGAAACCCTTTGCGGAATTAAAAATAGTCAACTTAGAAACAACGTGATCATTATGATTGAAAATAATGATTTTGTGGAAAGAATAATGCGCAGATTCTATTGCATTGCCTTTGAATATAAACGTTGTCCCAAAAATTAGTGTCAGAGCAGGACTAGAGTACCATGAAAGGTCAAACACTTCACATAATAATGTACATGATCATGATCATCTAGATCTAGTGGCCGGCCGGCCCTAAAAAACATTAGTCCTTGATGAATTTTTCTGTGTCACACAATTAGTCTTTATGTTAATGATTTCGGGCACGAAAAATATTTCATTTTGTTGGTACTTGGCTTTCTCTGCCAATTCAATTATGTGTACCCATATTTACATTATTCTTTTCTTTCTTTCAAAGGAAAAAAAAAAAAATGATTTAAACAATGCTGACTCCGACTTGACTCAAACTTACCAAACCAAGCCAGACTTATCCATTTATGCCTGCCAGCTAGCCCACCAAATTAAGATCAGACTACCCTCGCTTTTGCTTAATTAATTAATTAATTAATTAAACTTGTGAATTTGGGTATTTCCAGGAAATTTAAGGACGTAATTAGAAATTTAGACTGATTAGAAACAAAGGCATTAATGGGTTCGAATTCAATAGTTTGGAGGAGGGTAGTATAGGGGTTTTAAAATGCATGTACTTGGGGTTTTGATATTTTTCCTCTCTATATATATATATATATATATATATAGTCATTTTTGTAGACTTTTTAAGCACTCCGCTAATGTGGTTGGTTGCATCATTTTTATTTAATATAAAATAATTATTTTAATCAAACATATTAATAAATTGTATAAAAAGTATATAAAAGTAATTGTATATAACAGAATTGAAAAGCAATGAATTAAGGGGAAGAAATTATTATCTTTAGATCTCGAGTAAGTCTTGTCAGTATTTTTAAGAAAAAGGGACACACTTGATCACATTCCAATAAAAGATCTATATTTTCATGCACCTTACTTTTTTCTCATCTATTGTATTTTTGCGCTAGATTTACATAAACAAGTCATTTTTTCCAATAAAATCTTGGATACTCGAGACCCGAATCTGGGCCAACAGGGCTGGCTGGTCACGAGAGGACAAGGCCTAAACGGCAGTAGTTTAGCTCTTCTTAGTTTGGGAATGAAACAATGTAGAGAACCCAGCTATGTTACTGCGCATGGATGATGCTATATATATATATATTATATATATTATATTGTGATCCAATGTGTAAAAACTCAGTTAATTCTACACCGACTTTGAAAACGTGGACCAATTATATCTAAACACCTTCAATAATTGTTTTTTAATCGACAGATGATAACTCATGCATGCAGGACAACAACAACAAAACTGTTAAAAGAGTATTGTATTATTCACGAATTTGATAGATTATTCTAATTAATCCTACTTGATTGTCAGCATTCATGCAAAAGTTGAGAAAGATATGAAACATAACGCGTTCATTACATGCTTTTTTTGACAATTTTATTTATTAATTATTTTCTTCAAAGCATATATATATTCCGTGGAGAAGTAGCAAAGCTATTGGTTTAACTTTCTTATTTTCTTTCTCAAAAACTCTTTTTATTTTTATTTATTTTTATAGCTTTTCATGCATCCGACAGCTACACTTACATATTCTCTTGATCTTCACGAAGTAAAGAATCCGAAAATGAAAAGCAAATGTACAACTCTGCTGGATTTAGACACTCTTTTCGCGATCACACACCTTAGAAATAGGCTTTTGGTTTTGCTTTTTATTCGTATGAGGTGGAAAACTCATGCTTGCTAGCTTCCAATGTGAAATGCTTTTGAAAAAAAAATGGAATCCAATTCTAAAGTAGACAAGTCATGTACCCGAACCGGCCATGCATGCACATCCATTTCAGCTCAAAAGATTAAGCAAAAGAATATTAATGCTATTCTACTCTCGATCTCAACTCACGCTTGCTTGCATACATGCATGCATGCATGCAATACCGCGTTCACCATGCAGCTGAGTGGACTGTGTTTTTGTTTATTGCCGACCCAAAAAAGATGGAAGCCTCATCTGCCAATTGTTATATTCCATTCCCCCATTTCCATGTAGGGAGGGTTACGGGTTAGTGTGTATATATATACTATGGCAGGGAGAATACAATTAGAGCACCACATGATCATAAAAAGACTAATACAAGACAGTGACTAAAAGGCACAAGCTAGCTAGCTGCTGTTTCTGTTTCCCTTCCAAAATGAAGTCTTCTGCACAGGAAAACCAGCCTCCTCCACCTAGAGGTTATTATTTCCTAATCTCTCTTCCTGTCTCTTAATTTGCTTATTGCTTCTGAAAGGATACAATATATAGAACTCACTGTTTTATGTTTGTTCTTTCGAATTGAAAGGATACCCGACTGAGAACCCCCCGACGGAGAAGAAGAAATGCTGCAGTCGTGACAAGAAGAAAGGAGATAGGGGCTTCATAGAGGGATGGTAAGCCATGAAATTCCTTCATAGCAATCTTAGTAAGAGGAAGAATATAAGCTGATTCTCCTGACTATATATATTTGAATTTCATAGAAAAAGATAAAAGAGTTCTGATCAGAATTAGGAAGGGGAAGTAGAATACATGAAGTCCGACCTGCTCTTTCCTTCATCATGCAACTAATGTTCTTTAATTCCTTTGCCTGCTTCTTATTGGTGCAGCCTTTTCGCTTTGTGCTGCTGTTGGCTTTGCGAAGCATGCGTCTAATCCATCATCTTGAAAACGATGGGGCTCGGAATTAAGCTTAACAGCTGCTGTATTGAGTAGTAGTGTACACCATCATCGATCTTTCCCCCTTTTTATTATTCCTTCTTGGGTTCGTTTGTTGTCGATCGGTGGATTTCCAACTAGTCTAGTACAGCTATTCTCTGTGCGAGCTAGTATCATGTTGTAATACATATATCAATTACGACCAGCATAGTATCATAATTCTGCTACTTGATTGCCATTGCCACAGCAAATTCTTCCGATTGCATGATTTCTTTTTAACATTTCAATAAATTAATGATTTCTTTTTAACAAGTCGAATGGTATAAATTTGGTCTGTCAAAGATGATTTAGGGATGCTGTGCATTTGAAATCCAATTTACAAATGCAGCCATTAATTTAAAGCCTAACGAGATACATGATCCGAAGACGTGTGGAAAAGTAACATAAAAGATAAAAGAGTATAAAATGGTGATACATCCAGAGCTGGCTCTCTCATAAGTCATGATGCTCAAATGGACCACTCGACCCCTTTTTCTGGCACAAATTAAAGAACGACTTCGAGAGATTTGAGCAAACCCTCTAATTGGAAAAGGCCGTAGTACTGCAGAACAAGACCCCGTTCACAAGGTAAAGAGTTATTGTTATTGCTCCACAATAGATTCGAACGTAGCAACTTATTTCCTAAAAGGCCTTTTTCACCCATATCACCTGATAATTTGGCCAAAAGACTAAATGCATATATAAAAAAAAACAAATCAGTGATTAACACGCATACAAAGGCCATCACTTGACAAAGCACAAGAGGCATATGTTTCATGGAGAATCCCTACAGTCCCATCATACGACATACATACATATACATATACACTTGGTAAATGCATACTTGCTGCAAGTAGCCAAACAATTTATTAAAAAAATCTCACCCTCCCTTCAGAACAGTTAATACTCACTGACTTTTCTGACTCCACTTACTAATTTACATTTCCTCATATTAATGTACGGGAAATATATGTGCGCTAAAGATCCTCGCATCAGTGAGTAGACAAAAGAAAGAAAAACTCCATGCAATGGAATTATAAAAGCACTTATAGATGAGTGACTAACCAACGAAGATGCTTCTCAGATGGTATCTGATTATTGGAACAGCTTCTCCAGTTTGTTATTAGAAGGATCCTGTTAGGGTCCAATTCCCTTCGAGCGTTGTTGTATGAGTCCACAGGAAAACGCTTCCTCAATCTTGCTTGGAGAGCTACAGCTCTTCTTTGTCAAGCGGACCCGCATGTGAGTGTTTATATGATAAAAAAAAAAGAGAAGGAAATGCTTTTAATGTAACACTTATTTGACAGTCAATCCGCCAAGGTTAAATCAGTACAAAATCCTCTGAAAAATCAGATTGATGAGCTACTCAAAGGTATTGTGACTGCTTGGCATTTTTTTGTTTTTTGAGGACCATTGGGGGGAGGGGTTACGGTTTTAGGGGGTGGTAGTTCTAGACATGTTCCAAACAAGATAAAGGAATTGAAAAATTCTACTCATCATCCCCACACCACATACCACACATGATTTTTTTTCCCTTATCAAATGTGGGGTGTATGGATGATGAGGTAGAAGAACTCAATTAGTTTAGAAGGAATAAAACCAAAAAAAATTAAAATAGGTGTCGTGTGATGAGTAGCAAAGGATTTATATACAGTTTTCAATTTAACAAATCCCTTTTAAAACAAAAACAAAAACTGATTTATTAGAATTAACTAAGATGTAGAAACTAAAATGAATTTTGAGGAAATGTGGAATATCAAAAGGTTCCAAATAAATTTAAGCCAGAAAGTTTCTATGCATTCCAAGATACCACACAATGACATCTCATGATTTAAAACTTATGAAGACATGAATAGAGCAGTTTTTCCAAGATTGAATTAGTACCTCAATCTAAGCCCAATGTTCATAAGCAAAATATTGATCCCACAACCGTGACTGGGTCAGATGACGGTAATGGAAGAACTCCTCTGTTATTTCCTTTCTCTGGCAGGCGTCCATTGTGGGAAGGTACATGATTATACCAACCTGATCCACAAGCAAAAAGTAAACATGAATATTTCTTTTTATAAATACTTTCACACCATTCTGTCAAACAAGATTAAAATCATAAATTTCAATAACATGTAGAGTTGTCCCTGGAAGCCATGTTTCTAAATTATGTCATGTTCAATACCTTCGACTACCCAAGTACACATCTTCACTTGGCAATAGATCTCTCCCACTACTTCCTTACTAAAATGAGGCTAACATTCAAAAATCAAGAAAGGAATGAAAGTAGAAAAAGGAAAGATGTAAGTGAAACTACCCATGAGAAAATATCATCATCTACTGAGCTTGAAGCAGGATTCATGGCACTCCTGGTGCGAGCTGTCCAGCGTTGCTCTATTGGAGCAGGTGCAGGTATCTCTTCCTTCTTAATGAGCTGCTTCAGCTCTTCAATGTATATTCAAGGTCTTTCATGCTTGGCTTGGCTAGCGTTCCTGCAGGGAAACATGTCTCAGAAACCCACTGTTGGCCACCACAATCAAAGTCCAATATTTCATCACTCCATCCCACTCTGTATCCCTCTTGACTTCCTCCAGAACTCAGCCTCAGCTTGATTGACCTTAATGACATCGTCTTTGTTGAGAGGATCCAGGGCAAGTAATTTATCTCTCAACTCTGTAAATGATAGCTCATTTATGTCTGGATCATAGCTGTCCGGAGATCCAGTTTTAAATTTTCTGCAGGTAACTAATATAAGCAATCGATTGATTAAAATAAATTAGTCAACACAATAACAATGCAAACATGTCAATAACAATAGAGAAAAAAAAGAGAGTTTTTATTTTTTATTTTTATGAGTAAAAAAATGCAATAGGTTTAGGTAAATATCTTTCATAACAGATGAACCAACAGAGCTGGAAAACGACCTAAGCTACTCTAGTTCAGATAGTGATTGGCATGTCTGAATGCAAAATTAAACAAGCAGAGCAGAGCTTGCACAAAAATCTTACCTCAGTATTTTTCCAAGCCAAGAAACAAAAAATAACATGGCAATCTTATTATATCATTTGAATACATTCTTCATTTTTTCATGACTTCTTAAATACTTATCAACCCTACTGGGTAAGCTAGATAAGAAGTTATAGACTGATTTCATTTTAGTTTACATCCTAATCCCACGTCATAATCAGACAGTGACACAAGGTAAGCAGTTTCTGATACATCGTCAAGAAAAATTTAAACACAGGATGAGGTAGCATGTACGCATCCGAATGAGCATTTTTAGCAATTCTGATTTCTTCTCAATATGACAGAAACCTTATCACTCTTCCAACATATCTCTCGACTACTGCTTGTATCTCTCACCAGTGCTTAGTTGTAATTAGGCATGTTCGATATATACTCCCGGTGTACTTGGGCTATGTCTTTACTATCAATAAAATTTTACTGACTTACTTGTCAACTATTCACCCACCTTTAAATAACGAGGGCACCAACCTAACGATATATGAGTGTTAAAAAAAAGCTTAGAACCAAACTATTAACCAAAAGATGCATATATAGATTAGACCAAGATGCTCTGCCGACTTACTTGTCAACTAAATACTGCATTCACCCACCTTTTTTATTCTTATGTTTGTCCTTTTTCCCAGTTTAAGAACCGGAAATATCATGAAAGTGTACATTCTCGACCACCATTAGACTAACAGACTGACAAATTACAACTTATAACGGCTCATAAGTTTCGAACTCTCATGTGTGGAGCACAAGAAAAAGTAGATTCTTGGATGGCGACAGAAAGCATCAGAGTCTTTATCAGCTATAGTTCATAATCCATTATACTCGTGAACAATCATCAGAACCAGAGCTAGTCATGTATACCACACAGCTTATCGTGTTTTTAAGTTACAGGCTTATCAGTTCTTTCGTAGCTCTCTTCCCCAATCCCCAGGCTCTCTCATGCGCTCCAATATAGTTAATGCTCCTCACACGAGAGATTATTCTCACACGTTTAATGAAATATCATATCGGTACGTGTATATTGCAGCACTTTTCCAGCCTTTTTTTTTTTTTTTGAGTAAGTATTAAGAATTTCATTAAAAAGTCCAAATGAAATTCCGGAAGCTGCCATTAGATTAACGGTCAATATCCGAAGAGAGAAAAAGAAAGACTGGTCAAGGCAAGCCCACCTGCACAATGCCACCAATCTGCTGCTCCCTAATAGAGGCGAAATTCTGCAACGCAAGGCCATCGTCTTTGATACCATCCACCAATTGCTGAACCCTTGTCCCGGCCTCAACCCTCGCCGTCTTCCTTTCCTTATCCACCACCAAAACACTATCCATCAGCGCCAAATTCACCATCCCGGCCCTTGAAAGCCCAATACCGTTGGGAGGCAGGCCCGACCCCACCGGACGAATGCGGGTTTTCTTCTGATGGGCCTCCTTGACGACATCCTCCAACTGCTGGAGGTTCTCGGGCTAGTGGAAGACTCGGGTCTGGGCCTCGTGGGTTCCGCTCCAGTTGGAGACGGTGTGGAGGTCATCGGGCAAAGGAGTGTAGCGGAAGATCTGAGCCTTCTTGTGCTTGGCGCTGTCGGGGAAGGGGAAGGGGAAGGAGCAGTAGGTGGCGGCACCGCAGAAGAGGAGCATTGCAGCGTAACCGAGGTACTTGCAGAGGTCGGCGTCACTGGCGGAGGGAGAGTTGGTGGAGGGAGGGCGTGAGGAGGGGGGGCTTAAGAGGGTGTTGGGGGAAGGTGGAGGAGTGAGGGGAGCGAGCGTCTAAAAAGTGAGGGCTCTCAGCATATTTGAATGAAATGAATGAATGCGTAGGTGTGGGCTGGGGGGTTTGACTTTTCAACTTTCAAAGTGTTGGAGTTCTTCGGTACCCTCCACGTAGGCGTTACACGTTTACAACGACACAAAACTGGTTTGAATAAATAGGGGAGGGGAATGATGTGTGTTTGGGCCAGTTGGAAGGCCCCTTTATTTCTGTTACCCACAATTGAGTTGGGCTTGGGCCCATCTTTCTCACCAAGCATAATAGTTAGAGTTATTCTACCAGCTACACACCAAACACCTGCTCAAGAAAAAATATATATATATATAAAAAATAAAAACAGATATATGGCATGTAATTGCTGAATAGAAATTTTCTAATAGTTATAGATAATTTCGAATATAGAAATGGTGCTCGAGAGAAAAATGAAAAAGAATACATTTTTGCACGTGGATAATTATGCTGAAAGTCTCTAGTGATGTTTGGAAAAGAAACGTGGTTTGGATTCGCAAGTCATCTCAGCTCATCTCAACTCATTTTACTATTATTCATTACTATTCAGCAACTTTAACTCACAAATCTCACTACTATTCACAACTCATCTCATTACTATTCACAAATCATCTCAACTCATCTCAAGTCATCTTCGAATCCAAACATCTCCAGTGATTTTTTTATCAGAAAGAAGATGCAGGTTATCTCCATCACCCTAGGCAAGCATTTATTCCTTCAATTGAAAGAATCCAGCTCAGACAAGACATCAATTAATTCTAAATAATGCTAAATACAGTCGGTAGAATATAAAATACAGTACAATCCTTTTATAAAATAGTTAGATCCATTATTAAAAAATTTAAATTTTTATCATGTATCTTGTATTTACTCACTTTTTTCTAAAAAGATTGCGCATCAACATTCCACGACTGTAAATATCATTTCTCTTAATTACTAAATCTCTTTTCCCACATCTATCCAATACAATAAAACACTGCGTAATATGACAACATTGGAACTTCTCATGATCTCTGCCATTACGAAAAGTATTAATATGGCAAATTTTCTAGGTACAACTGTCCCAAGAACACTGAGAACAGACACCTCCCTTCAACAACGTAATAATTATGCTACAAGGATCCTAGGCTCTTCAACCTCTAGTCCAGGTTCTTCCTCTGCTGAGTAGAAAATTTCATCGTCTGAATCATCAAGTTTCTCCATTAAACTGTAAAGAGCCCACCTGTAATTTGGGTTACAATAAGGGAAGCTTGGGTTTCCAGATAATCCGTCTCAAGCTGGTGGGAAATTTCTAGGTATTTATTTGGATGGCAAATTTTGTCCGAGGTGCACCATACCACATGAAGATGATACTGTACAGATAGCTTGCATATGTATATAAAATTAGCAAAAACTTAACCCTGCACCAACAGCTGAGCTACGACATATACTCCCTCGATTGCCATCTCTCTTCATACCTCCCAAATGAGTAGGCCGTGGAAGGCACTTCACTCAAGTGTAAAGAGTCTGGTTCAATGCCATAGTCTGTTAGTGGTCTATGCTCGAGTACATCATCGTGCTCTTTCACAAAATCAGGAATCTCAACCTCTCCCTTCTTTATATCATCCCAAAGGTACTGCAGGCGACTTACGTACTTGATTTTCCAATATAAGCTACAAGAAGAATAGAGAATTTCAAAAAAAAAAATACAACAAAAAATTGTGTTAAATCATCATGAATAAATCACTGATCGCATAGTAGTAATTGAAAAGTCTACAATAATTTGTGCTCAATTCTCATATTAAACTACCAATCAGAAAAATATTCATGGCCTGACTACATGCTAAAATTTAAGTCTACGCCTTAAGGCGTCTTTTTAAATCAACTTTGTTTTAATTTAAT
Organism: Juglans regia; assembly: GCF_001411555.2. Taxonomy (NCBI): domain Eukaryota; kingdom Viridiplantae; phylum Streptophyta; class Magnoliopsida; order Fagales; family Juglandaceae; genus Juglans; species Juglans regia. The sequence continues at coordinate 4,014,038 of NC_049903.1, forward strand.
TTAAACTTTGTACTTATAAAAAAAAACCAACTTTGTGCGGGAGTTCCTTTTCCTTCTTCTTGTTGCTTGATATACACATCTTCTCTTTGTTTCTCGAGCCTATAGTGAGTTACAGACAGAGTTCGAAAATGTCAATTCTTTGATGAGTAAAAAGCCTAAAATGAACTCTAGTGGCCACAAAAACTTCTAATGGCCAAGTCAGAGCATATGTCCTCCAACTTTCCATATCTTATTGTTACTAATTACAGCCCACCCAACTTTCCAGGACTCTTGTTCTCTACAAAATTGCATTGGTTACGTTGACTTGTAGTTCTTTGATCTGAGTGCATAAAAAAACAAATGAACAGAAGTATTTGCATTCAGGTAATGCATAAATTTCAGAGACCTTTATACGGATAGGAATGACAAAAATATCTATCTTAGAACATACTTCATTCATAATCTTTAGCATGATGCCTGCCTACTGAATATGTATGACCATGGCAACACTGATGCCTGGGCAACTTGTAAATCTAGCATGGTCACATAAAAAATAAGCATGTTGCATACTTAAGACTAATGGCGATCAGGAGTCCCTATTCCTAGTCATTTAAAAACATATCCTACTGAGAACTTGAGTGCAATGCAGGAGTCTCTGAATAGCATGGTCAAATTGATTCTTATAACTTGTAAAATAAGGTTGTACTCCAAAACATGATTTATAATTTCATGGTATTACTTTTGGTAAGTAATTTTAAACTTTTCAAGTATAAAACAAAATCACTCACTCTCCACTTAGGAATAATCGGCCAAGAGTGGCAAAGACAAGCCTCGAACGAAGCCCAGGGTGAACAAAGTAAAGAGCTTGAAGCCTGTCCTTGATATCTGATGGAAGTTCTTCATAAATCCACCTCAAGATGGTGATTCCAGGGGAGTTGTCCTCCTTCTGCACGGCGCTATGCAGGTAAACAATGCAAAATGGCCCTTCTGACAATTCACTGCATATTTTGTGGAAAATGTACTTCTTCAATCGCTCCCCACTCACAACTGGAGCTGCATATCATAAATGAAAGCAGTAGCTCATAAGTGTATCAAAATAAAGAATAACCAACAACAGGAACAAAAAATTACTGAAATAAGAGACATTTTAGTTTATACTAAAGAAGGAGAAGATCCTCACTTGCATCATTCCAAATACAATTGATTTCAAGCACAAAGAACCGTATCACGTGATTTCCTTTTCAATGAAAAAATGTACACCACTGAAACATCAAATATACTCTTCCATTATGTCCATATTTATCGACAAAATAATTTAGCTGATAAAATTAGAGTGGATGTATCAAAACTAAAGCTACATAGGAATAACTTAGTACAAATTTGAGGAAAGTAATCACTGATAACCACTAGATATGAAGAAGTGCCAGTTCCTCCAACCTCTATGTGTCAGGAGTCAAAGAGGTTGCACCTAATATGATTAGTCAGGAATGATAAAAAGTGCCAGTTAACCCCAAGGGGTTAGCCCAAGTGGTGAGGGCCTTGGTCTTGGGGTATCACTCCCTTCAAGGTCCAAGGTTTAACACTTCATGGGTGCAAACAATCCTTTGGAGCCACAACCCCTGGTGAAAAGCAAGCGATTTAACCAATTCCGTGTAGGAAAACTTTCGAGGGTGTAATGCACGGGACTAGAGTTTACTCTGCAGGGGTGGGTCCGAAAGGCCCTGCATTGGAGAGGTTTCCCGACATAAAAAAATAAAATAAAAATAAAATAAAAAGTGCCAGTTCCTCCAACCTCTATGTGCCAGTTCTTCTTAACGTTGCAAAACACAATAATAGTTGTTTCCATGAACGAGTAAAAAAAAGTATGAATTCAGGTACCAGCTTCTGCCAATAACATATAAACCATTACACGGAAGATTTTCCAATGTCACAAATACTAGGTGATTTCTCAAGTCCTTCACAAGTATATATGTTTCCCATAAGCTCATAATGTTTCCAATAAGCTTAAATTGTTGATATACAACCAACTTAACCCGGATGCCAGAACAGATCAAATTGTTGATGATAATACTCAAATCTCAATTTAGGCCACAGAGGAAAAATAAAAATACCGATGTTATTTCAGAAAGAACCAAATCCAAATTCCAAATAGCTCAAAATAATAAAACTCATAACAATCACTAAAAGAAAGCCAATAAGAATTTAATATCGTACAGAAAAAACCAAATCGATTTTAGAGAGTCGAGACGAAGCATCAATCGAGAGAGATCCAGGTCAGTATGTTTACCGGGAAAGTACTTTCCGACAATACGATAAATTCGGCTCCCATGCTTGTCGGAGCCTTGGAGGCGAAAGAACTGGAGGAGGTCGAGATCGGAGAAGTCTTCGTCGGGAGAGAGATACTGAGAGCAATCGTGCCAGTTCTCTTGCTCCTCTTCTCCTTCTTGGTGAGACAAGAAGGGACGGGCGTCTATGCCCAGATCCGAGGCCAGCACCACCACCGAGAATTCGTCCGATGAGGCTGCCATCTCTGTTTTCTCACACTTTCTCGCTCTTTGGTTTTCTATTCCCCCTTTCGCGTGGTGGAAAGTTGGATGGGGATGGGGGTGCGTGGAACAAGATGGACGCTTTTGATTGGCGGAAACAAGCAACGGTCAAGATAGTCGTGTGTACTTCACCACATCCTATGATCGCAAGCTTCATGACTCATGAGCATATATACCCTCAATAATTGAGAGAAGGTTATTGGAATAAAAAATCTATTTATTATTTATTTTTTTATAATTTTTTTTTATTATTTTATAATATAGTATTAAATGATAAATTTAAAAGTAAAATTAATAAATAATTTTTAATCATCTAATATCACATCATAAAATAATAATAAAATAATAAAAATTGAGATAATGAATAACATTGCTCAGTTGACATATTGTCTATATTGTTGTACGAATTTTTATTTTTTTAATAAATATATATCTATCAATTAAAATAAAATAACGTAGATTAGTTTCCGTGTTATTTTGTGAAAGCAATCCAATTTATTAAAAATATATTTTGATTGAAAAATATTTTTGATATAGTTTTAGGTTATTTTTGGGTAGTAAAGTAATTTTTGGTATTCTTTAAATAGTAGTAAAAAAATAATAATAAAATATTAAATAATAATAAAAAATATGTAAAAATTAATAATAAAATAATGAATAATAATTAAGTATTATAATAATTCTCAGTATTCAAACTATACCTTATTAAAATAAAATTTAACAAAATAAGAGATCTATTGAAATTATATTTTTTTAAAAACTTATTAATATACACTTTTTTCATTTCTTAAAAAAATTAATTTTCAAGAATACGAGCGAATAGCTCCCAACATGATTGAAAAAAACCTTAAGAATTGTCAACTTCCAAATCAAAAGAATGTAATCCCAAAAAATACAAAAAAAACATGAAAACCATGGATCAAAAGGGGAAAGAAGGAGAAGAGAGAGATGTTACTTTAAGGTTTTGGTTTTACGAGGCTTTATGATAGCGTAAACAGTATAATAGACGGAGTGGTAATATGTGGTACGATCCGTTAATCCAATATGAACACGATACGATAATAACGGATTTGAGTTTTGTCTTAACGGGTTCGAATTAAAACGGATTAACCCGTTAAGATAAAATTACTTAACAGGTTGATAACATGTCAATTCGTTTTGACTTGTTAATAAAATTAAAGTTACAATTATACTCTTATACTTAAATGTGAAATTGTTAGATTTTTAATTTCGATATTTTTATTGTTTGGATTGTAATTTTGAACTTGTAGTTAGTTTTATATTTTTTTTATAGATATTGTGATTTGAACATTTATATAAAATTATGCTAAATTTAATTAGATCAAACGGGTTAATTTCAAATTTATTCAACCCATTTACATAAACGAGTTGGGTCATGTTAACCTATTTCGTAATATTTACTAATGAGTCAAAACGAATTGACATGACACGATCTGTTATGTTAATAGGTTGTGTTAGGGTTTGAAATTTTAACACGATAAGTTTAACGGGTCGTGTTCAGATTAATTCATATAATATAATATACATACCTTAATACGATATAAATACAACCTATTAACATAATTTGTACACCCCTTGTCAATGGCTCTCACGCGAGATGATTAAATTTGGAACCTTAATGCTCTCAGGGATTGATTAATCGAGAAAAGAAGTTCAGGAGCAAACGACAAGCAGATCAAAATCCCAAAAGTTTTAGTTGGAAAATGGACTCAAATTGTTAAGAGAAGTATTACACAAAAATATCACACTCTACATGTTACTTTAAAAATATATGATTTTATTTATTTATCTTTATATTTCATATTTTATAAAATATAAAAATAAATGAATAAAATTATTTTTTAGTGGTTTACACGAGGTTTATGTCTAGAACCCATTTTTCAATTGTTATCCGGGTAGACCCACCTACGTTGTCGTCGAGGACAGGCCACACATGCTTTACCATTACAAAATCTCTCGAAGAGCACCTTTGCTTCAGAAAGTTGGGCTTCCAAAATGCCTCTCTCTCTCTCTCTATCTCTCTCTACTTCGTGGTAAGTCATCATCTGTATCTGTTGCATCCGTGAATTGCTTTCAATTCTTGTATTTCTTTGTGGAACTTGTTGTTCTTTGTATAGGAATCCGTAGATTCTTCTGAAAAGTTTGTGGACTCGTTTCAGTTTCTCAGTTTTCCTGTTTTTTATGCTCGAGTTCTTGCCGCCAGTTGATGATACTCTGAGTTTCAGTTTAGACTAACTCGTAATTGTGTGGGTTCAGGAGTTGAGAATTTGAATTGGAGGTGTTGCTCGGACTCATATCGCCTTTTCTGGATTTTGTGGTGACCAAATCAAGATTTTAGGCAGATATCTTAAACCCATATTTGAGTTACATGGATACGTTACTCAAAACACCTAACAAACTTGGATTTTTGCACCCACTTCATGGGTTTCCTGAAAAAATGAGTAATTCAAGCTCTTCAAAACTTCAAAACCAGGAGTTTAGATTTGGTCCCAAGAAGTCTCATCTGAAACTGGTTAGAAATGGTTTTGTTAAGGCTAGTACTGGTGCTCTTTTGGAGCTTGTTCCAGAAACTAAGAAGGAGAATCTTGACTTTGAGCTTCCTATGTACGACCCATCAAAGGGTCTTGTGGTGGACTTAGCAGTTGTGGGAGGTGGTCCTGCAGGTCTGGCTGTTGCGCAGCAAGTCTCTGAGGCAGGGCTTTCAGTTTGTGCGATTGACCCGTCTCCTAAATTAATTTGGCCCAATAATTATGGTGTTTGGGTGGATGAATTTGAGGCCATGGACTTGCTTGATTGTCTTGACACTACCTGGTCTGGTGCTGTTGTGTTCATTGATGATCAATCAAAGAAAGACCTTGGCAGACCTTATGGAAGGGTTAATAGGAAGCAGCTGAAGTCAAAAATGCTGCAAAAATGCATATTAAATGGTGTCAAGTTTCACCAAGCTAAAGTTATCAAGGTTATCCACGAGGAGTCCAAGTCTTTGTTGATTTGCAATGATGGTGTCACAGTTCAGGCTGCTGTGGTTCTTGATGCCACTGGCTTTTCGAGATGCCTCGTTCAGTATGATAAACCCTATAACCCTGGATACCAAGTGGCTTATGGGATTTTGGCTGAGGTTGAAGAACACCCGTTTGATGTGGATAAAATGGTTTTTATGGACTGGAGAGATTCACATCTGAACAATGATATAAAGCTTAAAGAGGGAAACAGTAAGATCCCCACCTTCCTATATGCAATGCCTTTTTCGGCCAACAGGATATTTCTTGAAGAAACTTCCCTGGTAGCTCGACCTGGAATTCCAATGGAAGATATCCAAGAAAGAATGGTGGCAAGATTGAGGCACCTGGGCATAAAAGTGAAAAGCATTGAGGAAGATGAGCATTGTGTCATTCCGATGGGTGGGCCCCTTCCAGTGCTCCCCCAAAGAGTTGTTGGAATTGGTGGTACTGCCGGGATGGTGCACCCCTCAACTGGGTATATGGTAGCAAGGACTCTAGCAGCAGCTCCAATTGTTGCAAATTCCATAGTTCGATACCTTGGTTCTGATAGAAACTTTTCGTGCAATGAATTGTCTTCAGAAGTTTGGAAAGACTTGTGGCCCATAGAGAGGAGGAGACAAAGGGAGTTCTTCTGTTTTGGTATGGATATTCTTTTGAAGCTCGACTTACCAGGTACAAGGAGGTTTTTTGATGCTTTTTTTGATCTAGAACCTCGCTATTGGCATGGATTCTTGTCATCTCGACTGTTTCTTCCCGAGCTTCTATTTTTTGGGCTTTCCCTGTTCTCTCATGCTTCTAATACTTCTAGAATAGAGATTATGGCAAAGGGAACTGTTCCTTTGGTAAACATGATCAACAACTTGATACAGGACAGAAATTAAGTTGACTGGGAATTGGATACCCGTGTGTTTTATGCTTATTGTTTTGACATAGCCACTACTTGAAGTTTTACTTACTGTTGCTAATAATTTTCTGTACAATAAATCCATATGAAATAATTGCCATGCAATTACTCATTACATGCATTTCTTCCTGGAGTGGTGATTCTTTGTGAGAGGAGTTCTCAAAAGTCTGGGATGTCTATTTATTTTTTAGTGGATCCATACACGCAGGCAAATATGTTTATGTTTAATATGTTCATGTACAGTATTAGAAGCTATATTCATTTGTCTTTTGGCTACTCATCTGGCTTGATAAGAATAAAAGGACTGTTGTGCTGTTTGACCTTTCAGATTATTTTAGTGACAGCAATGTCATCAAGTCATTAAACGTGACTGCTTTTACCAACATAGAAGAACTTCATCTGCAATAATCTTTTTCCCGACAAGATAGGAAGATGACCAGAGTCCGTTTCTTAGGAGAGTGGGCTATAGCCTATAGACAAGAAAGGCTGGGCATCATACCTTAGATTAAGAAAATTTTGTAATTGAGTAGGTTTAGCATGTGTAAGATAATGAGAGTACAGGAAATACGGCTTGCTGCTCGGCTGATATAGGCTTGGGATGCATGGAGAGATTTGCGAATGAGGATGAAAGCAGTCGTTTTTGTGAATAATTTCTCTCTTTCTTCGCAAGATAGACATGACTGAAACATATAATTTATAATACATCGAATAGTCCATGTACATGTGGGAAATCATTTATGATGCACATTCAAAATCTTGATGGTATCTTGGTTGGACTATTTATGCTTTTTAAACTGGCACCTCTGGTGAAAATTCATCCATTTGCAATCTAATGACGGTGCACTAGAGAGACAGAAGTAATCCCACCACTCACTTTTATTTAAACCTCACATTTAAAATCTGGCACATACGTTAGTTTCGCACACATCACATCAATTAAGACATATCATAAACACACTCCAAATTATTTGTAGACTGACTTACAGCTTTCCATGGGTTGAGGATGTACCTGAGAGGACCTTTATATTTGCACTCGCGAGGAGTGCAGAACTCCAGTGGGGGAGTTACCACTATGGAACTGTGTACCACGTCTGTATGGCAGTTAGACCAAGTCCTATTACTGCGGCTAAGAAAGCCAGAAACGTCCAGGGGCTGCTGAAATGGTCGTGAATGGCTTCAGCAATCCAGGTCTTCCACTTAGTATAGTAGTAACTCTGACGTTGGCATATGTTGCTTGATATGGCACCAAGTCGGTGCCTATCTTATTGAAGAGTTGAGCCACTTCTTCGTCGCTGCCCAGGAAGTTGTGGAGTATGCGCGCTTTTCTCAGCTCCTTAACGTCGTCGGGATGATCAATGAGTGAATCAAGCAAGGATATGTAAGAGCTGATCCCGAAGTCATTTTTGAAATCCGGTCACATCTCGTAGGCTATCAAGTTGAAGAACTTGGTAACCGTGGAGTCATCAACTCTTATGGGAGGAAGCTGAAGGTATCCGGGAAAGAAATTGAACAGTTCACTAAAAGATACGTTTCTCAATAAACCAGTTTTGCTAGGCCTTAAATGGATCCCTGCTGCTCTAAGTTCCCGCACGTTGCGATTCGACTCATGCTTATTATTGTCATCTTGACTGGATGGCATGGAACCGTCTAGAAGGCTTGTCCGTAGGAGGTCGAGAAGATGGATGGGGTCATTCTCACCAGCTTCATTGTGACCTTGTATCATATTATTAGAATATATGAAATTTTTTATAGACGTCGCCAACTCTTTATTCACGCTCAAATTCATTAAATCCTTGAGGAGTTGATAAGGAAGTTGGTTCTCCAACAAGAACAGATCCTGTTGCCCAAAGGCCACTTGATCGTTCTTAATATTCAGTTCCTTGAATTTCTCTTTATCTGCACAGTGAATGAATTGTAATGTCGCACACACACGTCCACGAATAGCATCCAGGCGAGGGTGACGTTGTCATAATGGTCGATCACCTTCTCATCGAAGCACTTCTTTAGTTGCTTGATCTCCTTCGCAATCATGTCGCAAAAACTTTCAGCGCTCATTCCACTTTCCGTGACGAATTTTTTCGCTAATCTGAGCTTTAATTCCTCTCCAAACCGGTACTGATCCTTACCATGATGGATAGGACCGAGTGATAGCACCCTTGGCTTAAAATACTTCTTGAAATTCTTGTGATCTCTCAGCAACAATGGAACCTCCTGTGTTTTGAGACTAGTTTTGATCTGGGCTTCATTTGAATTCGAAAATTTCTCCGACTTGCTCTTCTTTAACTCGTCAAGGATATCGACACTGCTTCCGCTTGTTTCATCAGTTTTTGGTGGGATCACGTCATGGGGATCTGTTGTCATCTTCCTCGGAGATTCAATGGGTATAATTATTTGATCTTTAGCACTCATTCTGGCAAACAAGTGAATTATTTGCTATGGGAACTAGTTGTTATGGGAACTTCAACATTCCGGTAGTAAACTTTATACGTACTGGGCAGCCATGGAAAGTGGAAACTTAATTTATGTTGAGCTTTATTAATTTCCCAAGTCAGGTATCCAATTTACTTTATTGATACTCTTACATCTCATTTATTTCTGCTATATTACTCAACTATTATTTTTTTCTTTTTTCTACTTGAATTTGGATTAAGAATCCCAGAATATGACATTCTTGCATAACCTAAAAGAAAATAAATTCAATCAACCAATATAATCATGTAAATTAATTTAAAATAAATTCGATTTTATAAAAATTGACTCAAAGAGTAAAAGAATGTCAAATTTTATAAAATTAAATTTATTTTTAATTAAATTATATGATTACGTTAATTAATTAAATTTATTGTCTTCAAGATTATACAAGAAAGTCATATTTTAATATTCTTAATCTAGATTCAAATAGAAAAAAGAAAAAATAATAATAGTTGAGTAATAAAGTAAAAGTAGATGAGATGTAAGAGTATCAATAAAGTAAATTGGATACCTGACTTGAGAGATTAATAAAGCTCAACATAAATTCAGTTTCCATGGCTGCCTAGTAGGTTAGTTGATTGAAATTATACAAGAAGATCATATTCTGAAATTTTTAATTAAATTTAAAAAAAAAACTGAATAATAAAACAGTAATAAAGTAATTGTAAGTCATTATTATCAAATTTTGAAGCAGTCATGTTTCACGTAGTTTAGAGGGCTCCATAATCAGAAGAAAAAAGACTGAATAAATATTTAAAAATTCGATCTAGAAAAATTCTTAGAAGTACAAGAGTCGGTCTATTCTCTTGTTAGACTACGACACTCTTCTTCCTACTTTCACAGCATGATTTGATTTGTAAAGAAGATTTAAATAAAACAGAATATTTAATGGAATAAGAATAATATATACATACAAAAAATTTTATGATTTAAATTAAGGTTGTGTAAACTTTTTTTTTTATAGAATGAAAGTGAAACTATCATATAAAATAATTATATATTATCATTAAAAAAAGCATTTTTCCGCACGCTCTTTTTTTTTTTTTATGCGATTATATCATACTAACTAACTCACTGTTCAAGAATTTAATTTCTCGTAAAAATATAGTCATATCACAGAAGATGCATGATTATTGACAAAAGGAAAATGATTTTTTGACGTCTCATATATTTTAATTTTTTTATTTAATAATTAAGAAAATAAGTATTAATATTTTTTTATATTTTTTAAAAATATTTTAAAATAATAAAAAAATATGAATAAAAAAATTGAGAAGATAAATTTATCTCATCAGTTACTATTTACTATCTCACATCCTACACCCTATGAAAAACATCCATACACTATAAAAAATACCTCCACACCTTATAAAAAGTTAAAAATAACTTTATAAAAAGTTAAAAATATTGTAGTGTGTGATGTGAACAGTGATTAATTTATAACAAGAATAAATATAGATAGAAGTCACTATTAAGAGTATCTATTTTATACACATGATGTAGCATCATCTAGATCACACATCTCATCAAGTGAGTATTGTGAATAATCAACTAGAAGCAATCATATAATGAGTGTAAAATATACACTACTATAATAACTTCTCCATAGCATTACTCAAAGCTTGACCAAGAATACTTGTACGGTGGAGCCAAAGCACGCACCTTTGCAACGATATAAAGGCATAAATTAACAACGGCTGTATCTTTTTAACTATTGGAGGGTTTTATATTGATTTAACATGTAAACTATCTATATGCATAATTTGATTTTAAAAATATATTTTAAAATTTAAATCTTATAAATCAAATTATATCATGTGAATGATATATGATGTAAAAGCCTTTAAATAATACTATTCGTAAATGTTTTGCCTATAAAACACGTTTTTAAACTTAAAATACATAGTTTTAACTTAATTAGTTGTATTATTATATAGGGAAAAATAGAGAAGCTCCTTTCAAATTACGTAACATTCAACTTGCAAGCACCCATTCATAAATTTATCAATGAGAAGATGCAAAGATAATGGAACACGTACAACCACAATACCCATTTGTATACATGGAAAGAGAAGCTTATACACACATATGATTAATAGATATGATGCCAAAACCAGATATTGTTATTTGTGTCCACATACCAAAACAATGTGCAAACAATCTACAAATATATATGTTACATGACAAATACTTTCACCTTCATGCTCAAAAAAGGGAGAAAACAAAACACACAAAACAACTCACGTACAGGGCAGGGACAATGGCCACGGTAGTTTACATAAAAAAAGGTGACCCAACCGGCCACCCCAAGTCTGCAGCTCTCTGATCAACACGAACCATTCGGTGGATTGGCTGCATAGTAAGTCTGCAGGCAACTGAGGGTAATGGCAAAAACTGCAGCAACGAATGCCAGAATGGCCCAAGGGCTACTAAAATGCGTATGCAGCCAATCAGCAATCCAAATGTTGACTCTATTCTTATAATGTGTTTCCATGAGAGCTTTAACTTGAGAATAAGTATCGGGATTGGGCACCAAATCATTGGCTATTCCATTGAAGAGGTCGGCAACCTGTTGGTCACTACCCAGAACATTAAGAAGCACGCCGTTGGATCGCAGCACCTTCACGTCTTCAGCCGTGTCAATGAGTGTATCCATGAGACAAACATAAGAAGTGACTCCAAAGTCATCAGGGGCATCAGGGCATGTTTCATATGCTACCATGTTCAACAGTAGGGACTTAGTGGAGTCGTCTACAGTTATTTGAGGAAGTGTGAGTTGTCCACCCAGGAAGGTTGATTTAAAACTCACATCTTTAAAGTTTCGAGTCTTACCAGGCTTGAAATGTATTCCCACTGATTTAAGCTCGCTGGCTGAACGATAGGAGTACCAGCCACTGATTGATGCAGGTTTTTCGTCATCCTGACCATTTTGTATTAGGACTTTTGGACAAAAGTATGTCAAACAATTCTTGAATTTTCCAAAACATGAGGCGAACAATTCCCGTATTGAACTAGATTTTCCGTCTTCTATTGCATTTGTGTCGATGAGTTTTTCGCGAAAGATTTGAAGAAGATGAACAGGTTCTCCAATCTCTCTGTTCACTGACACATCCTGGGCAACTGATCCGGTACAAATTTTAGAAGAAATATACTTACAAAGTCTTTCCCTGAACGATACGACTCGATGGGGAGATGTGGCCTGAGTCATTTCGATGAATTTGTGGATAATGCTCTCGCTGTCATCAGTACCGTCATTAAACTTAAACGTCAAGATCAACTTCTTGAGGACTAGATAAGGGAGTTGGTTCTCAAGCAATAACAGATCCCGGTGCACGAATGCCATGATGTCTCTTTTCATTCCCAATTCCCCACGCTTCTGCTTCACCGTGCAATACATGAACTGCAGAATGAAGCAAGCATCAAGACACATCATTCGAGTGAATTCCTCGTCGCTAATCTCTTGTTTCTCATCCTTTTTAATCTCTCGTTTCAAGTCCCCCTTATAGCATTCTCTTGCCTCTTTAGCCACCTCGGCTACTTGGTTGCACACATCCTCAAAATTTGATCCAGTCCTGGAGAGATACTTCTCTGTCAATAAAAACTTATACTCCTCTACCACGCTGAGCTCAGCTTTCCCATGGTGGTAAGGACCGATGGAAACCACCAACGGATCATAGCACTTCTTGTTTGACTCGATCAGTCTAAGCATCTGCGGCACATTCTGTATCTTGGGTCGGTTGCTTCTAGACTTATCTTGAATCCGATAGCTCCTTATGCACTTCTCGAACCACTCATTATGAGAAAGTGAGTCCCGTATGTCTATCTTAATGTCAGCCATTGCTCTATATTTTTCGGTTTTCTCTACGAATGCAGTGCCTCCATCCGTCCATGTTGTCGGGTTTAAATCGTGCTACGATTGATTCAGTTGTGTGACTGACGTAACCTTTCAATCGATCTGGGGGAATATGGCATATTGAACTTTATTGGTATGTCAAGCTTAGTATCGCTTGACACTTGGGCAATACAGGATTCACTTTACTCTACACAAGCTCGTGAGTGAATTAAATTTGATTCAAATTGTTCATTGGATATAAATACCAGATTGGCCTAGAAAATAGAAAAATCCTATTAATACCTGCTTCGCTGGCTGGCTGGGCTGGTGCAGAGAAACCCAGACTCGGTTCAATAATTCTCCACAGTTTCGGTTATATTTTACTGCTCCTATCAAATGACAAGGGTGTACAAGCATCACAGAACCTATTTTACTCCAAACTAATAAGACTCTTCGTGATCCAGTTAATTTATTGTATCACTTCATTCAAATTTAGTTCGTTCATTTTTACCATCAAGTCCACTGGTGACTAAAGCATTTCATCAAATACCGTATAAAAAAAAGGGGGACAAAGTTGCTCAACAGATGCTAACTTGGCCTTTCAATTTCCCTTTTTCTTTTTCTAGTCATGCAAAAGTTAAATTTTATTATAAATTGGTATTGATTTCTTATTAAACCAAGCAATTTCTTCTAAGAAAAAAGTTGAAGAATGACTAAAAGATCACCTAGTAAAAACTCAACAAAAAAGACAAAACATAATTGCAAACTCCAACGTTATACCGGCATCACCATTTACCAGTGTTGTGAAAGAAATGCATATGACTAACTTTGGGAAAGTTCTTTGCTGCGCTTCGAAGCGGCAATAACTGCATTCATTAAAGTTCCCCGGAAACAACCTTTCTCCAACTCATGAATACCAGCAATGGTTGTCCCACCAGGTGATGCAACATCATCTTTGAGCTGACCTGGATGCTTCCCAGTTTTAGCGGCCATAGATGCTGCTCCCAATACCTGCAAAAGAAACAAGGAATTCACTTGCTCGATGATATGGCTGACATTTAGAAGGGCATATACAAGTAAAAAGGAAGCAAATCTACTTCTAACTACTCTGGCCCTTCCCCTTGCTAGTCTCTCCACCTCCAAAAATAAAAATAAATAATAAAAAAATAAGATACTCTTTAATTTGATTATTTGAACAAGTAATGCGTAATGTAAAGAGTAGCAACAGTGAAAGTCGTGAAAGGTATTTCTCCTGAGCACGTTAGATACTTCTATTCTGAACCTAAAGAAATTCATATTATGAAACTCCTCTTTTTTTATACATCATTTATTTTGCACGGTACCTACTTAATGGTATCAACATTTCAGTCCAACAAGTATCATGTATTTTACATAAATGCAGGTAATATTCCAAATAATGTCTTAAAAATATTAATTTGAACAAAAAATCTGCAATCTCAATGATCAAATATTTTTTTGACAAGTCTTACTCTTCTGCAGCTAATAATACAAGTTAATTTCTGGCAGACTGATGCTATAGTACTCTTGACTTCCAGTTAAGAGTTTTGCAATTAAGTTATACGAAGTACTATCATTTAAATTCCCAGAGAGCAATAAAATCCTAGTTCCAGTAAAAGCATCACCAAATTACAACAATAAGTGATTTCCTTTTGTAAAAGAAAAAAAAATAAAAAACAGAAGAGAAGGACTAACAGTTTGAGAAGCAAGACCCAGTGCAAGTTCTCGTGGTAGACCAGCAGCCACACCTCCATCAGCCAAAGCTTCAATTGCTAAGAATATATATGCTGGGCCACTGCCACTGAACATTTCCGGGAAAATGTTGTATTTTAAAATAAATTGTAGTTACCTAATCTCCCTATAGATACAAATGCATAATTTTTTTATAGGTAAAAGAAAAGTCAACAAAAATTCAAATGCTGTTCTTGCTTGATGAACCCAAAAACCTTTTCTGAATAAAATAGTTGAATCCATTAAATATAAATAGTGTGCCAAGGTGCTCTTATATAACGACAGATGCCACATACCTCAGACCAGTGACTGCATCGAAAAATTTCTCATCAGCTCTCCATATCTTACCAATTGATCCAAATAGTTGAGCTATTAGGTCCGCATCCTCTTCAGTTGCAGATCCTCCCAAGCTCATAACTATGTAATTCAAGTATATTAGAGACCTTACCATTTTGATGAAAGTTCTAATTTTTTAACAAATTTTATGCAAAAGGTAAAGCAAACAAGAACTACAAGATTTGAGTGGAAAAATACATGTGACAGAAGAAAATGGCATTGTTATGACCAGAAATCCATGTTCAGCCCCTAATCCCCCTTCATTAAAATGAGTTAATGAATGTGTTATGGCACGAGTTTTGATCATTAGTTTTATTACTATTCAGGATAAAATGAAGGGGAGATCTCATCACCATGAGAATAGGGTGGTTTGGGAGGAGTCCCAGTTTGCATAGGTAGACAGTTTGGCTAAAGAGTAAGCTTGCAGTTGACAATATACAGCCTAATCAAAGCTTGCTAAAATCCGTTTTACCACAACCATGAGTGGTTGTGGACATTGTGAATCTTTCCCAGAATTTTTCGTCCTTTCGGAATACTATCGTCTCGTTTCTTTCTCCTTTTTTTTGGGAAAAAAAATTAAGCATGCGTGTGACACCAACATTAAAAAAAAAAAAAAAACATAATTTGAAACCACATGGAAAGCAAAGAGTTGCAGTCCGTATCTAGGGAAGTTATTCCAAAAGGCCACTAAAAGTTTGAACGGAGTGAAAGGCATAACTTGGCCTCATACTGTTAGACATTTACCTTGTACAAGTAGAATGTAATGCTCTCATACTCTTTGAAAGTGATGCAGAATTTAGCCTTCTAACTACAATGAACAATAGTAATCCACAGAGCACACTAAATCTCCTTCACCTCACAACATTCCATACTCTTGACCGACCGAATGAGTAGAAATGCATGCCCCTCCTTTAAATCAAATTTTTAAAGAACAGGTGACATTCACAAATGCACCCATCATGATGAGCTGCAGTGACTTCCAGCTCATAAACTTTTGTCTAACAAAATTCATTCACGCTTCTTTTTTTTTTTATAGGCACCATGTGTCCGGGAACAGCATCTCGACAATTCATTCACACTTAACAATCGGAGAAAATAAATCCTCAACAATGTCTGCAAATTGAGAGTAATTGAGAATAAGACAGTATACTCACATTCCCTTCATTAGAGATATTGGATTCTTCACAGAATGCATTGCTACTTTAATGTATGATACTTACAGCAGGCAAAGCTCTTGCTTTATATCTAAGGGAATAGTAACAAAAGAACAAGGGAATATGTGAGCACAGCAAAGTTGCCTACGTGCGGGCTGATGAGTAACCCTAAGTCCTAACCGAAAGCCAGGAGGAAAAATAATATACAACTCAGTAAAATGAGTATGATTTTAACATGATAATTTTGCATGATCAAGATGATAATAATTATAAATTAAACAACATAAAAGAAGAGAAAAAAATACCAGATGCTGCCTCGCCTACAGCTGAAGGAGTATTTGGCATTACCCTTATAAATCGGCTTTGATCAGCACATTCCTAATGAAAGAGATCGCTTCAATGAAGTATGTAGAGTTTGAAAATCAAGGATGTGTGCTAACACATAAGATTGGAGAATGAACAGATATTTTGTGAACATAAATGAAACCAAATTTAATAAAGAAGGTTTATATTGCAGCCTTGTTCATTTGTGCCCATTCATCTAACATATTCTGAAAACTGATGCTGGTTCCAAATGTCTTCCTAGATCGACCTCAGGATACCATATTTTAGAAATATAATTATAAAGATGAAGATGAGGAAAAAAATTAAAAAATGGCCAATTTCTAATTCACTCAATAAGATACATTTTTACGGTGGTAGTTCTACCATTAGGCCAGTGACAGGGCCATACAGAATCCTGGGCCTCGCTAACTGAGAATGCCATGTAAGTCATATATGAGAGATGAAAACGACATCGGCAGTGACAAGGGATGAGTATTTCTAATATTCTTGGTAGATAACTCATATTGATCATCATGGATAGGTTTGGCTATTTTGAGACTCAAAAAGCCCATCCAGATAAAATTTGCATAGAGTAAGAAGTGTTCACTTTCACAAACCTCCAGATCTTTCAATTTGACTCCAGCAGCAACAGAAACCAGAAGCTTCTTTTTTGTTAATAGTGGCTTCAACTGCAAGAGTACACCTTTGACTAAAGCAAAAGAAAAATGTGAAAACTGATTATCCAATAAGTAAACTCACAACAAAAGCATCTACATAATTATCATCCATATGAGTCTAGAATTTGGTTTTGATATGAGCTACAAGAGCAACACCCGATTAATAAGAATTTCATAAAAACACCTCATCAAGTATGCTAACTTTTCTCAAGCAATAACTCATCCTTCAATATTCTTCACCACTCAAAATTCATATAATTTAAGGGGGCGCGGAGACGGACTTGTTTGGAAAAAGTTTTCATCCCAAAATTCTCATCTCATCTCATCCTATCTCCTTTCCAAACATCACCTCAAACACAAATACTTTCAAACTAATCATTACAACTTTCCCAAACTTCTAAACAAAAAATAAAAAACAATTCAGTTTTTTCAAATCTCCAAACAAAAATAATATTAAAAAACTATATCTTAACAATATTTTAACTTTATAATATTTTTTATTCAACTTTTTCTCTCTAATTTCTCAAAACCCCATAAAACATTAACTCAAACTATTTCACTACTATTCACAATCTATCTTACTACTACTTACAAAATTCTCATCTCATCTCAGTCCCCAAACTTGTCAGGAATGTAACAATTTGTAGATCTAAAAACAGATAACACAAAAAAAAAAAAAAACAGAGAGAAAGGAAAGCAAACCCAAATTCATTATTCTTCACTACAAAGCCTTCGCATTCATAAACTCAGATGTTCAAAAATCTCAGAACGTAAATTTTTTCTGCACTTATGTTTCCAAGCGTTGGATTAGAAAGAATAAAACAGCCCAAAAACCAAATATTTCCCCAGAAGATGAGTTCTTGAGACATAAACGAGAAACAAATTTCAATTAAACATTCACAATGAGCACCTAAAAAATAGAGGAATTAAATTTCAAGAACATAATAAGTGCAGACACAACAACCAAAACTGTGAGTGGGGCGTAGTATAGGACACAAGGGCTATACCAACTTGAGGTTTCAAAGAGAAAATGACCACATCACTGTCTTTGATCACCTGTCACCACGAGAAAGTAACCGATATAATTATAGAAAAATAGACATATCATATACGAAGCACACCGAACTTAAGAAATTGCCTGAGCGGGAAAGCCAAGTTTCAAAGAAAAGAAAGACATAAGGCTCTGTTTATCTAGTAGCAATGTTGTTACATCCTAAAAATGTGCAAAACCTGACATTGGCTTCGCAGTTAGCATCGAAAAAGGTTTCAGTTGAAGCACTCCATTACTAATTTCCGTTTTTCCTTCAAACTAGGGGAAATAAGGACAAAAACGAAAAGGAGTGTGGGGAGGGGGGAGGGGGGAGGGGAATCATACGTCTTCGTTGCGGGGAAGAAGAGTGACGCCGAAGGACTCGAAGGCGTCGCGGCGTACGGGGTTGGAGTGAGAGGTAATGATACGGGAAGGAGGCAAAACACCGGATCGCACCACTCCACTGGCGATGCTCTCCGCCATTTTCCCCGCTCCGATAAACCCTAGCTTGTACGTTTCACTCGGAATAGGAAACAGCTCCATTGTACGTCGTCTTCGGTTCAACCACGCGGTTCAACCACGCGTTCCAACCACTGGAGTGAACTTAGGAAGTGCAGACTGCACAGGGTCTACGAATTGCAGATTAACCGGAACGCCTTTTTTGAGAGAAATCAAATGAAGATTCGTCCCAGTTTAATTGGGACTCGTACGCAGAGTTTCTTTTAAAAAAACATTAACGGCAAGAGATAGGAATAGAAATTGCGATAAAATTTTATAAAATAATTTGAGTTAAAATATTTTATTGAAAGGGAAATTATAATCATGTTTTATAATAAAAAAATTATAAAATTAAAAGAAAAATTAATATTATTTTTATTTAAAAAAATTGTATTTTTGTTTTGTTTTGTTTTGTTTTATATTTAAGTTTGAAAAAGTTGTATATGTGTGTTTAGATAATGATTAGATCAAAATATTTAATACTTGAAATTAAAAAATATTTTATATTTGAGTGATATATCTTTTAAATCAAATTATATCGTATATGTATTTATTAAACTTATTAATAAGATTTTTCTTTCTCCGCCATACTTTGCAACAAAAGTATTAATTTGAAATATTATTACTTTTTCTGGAAGAAGTTACAACAAGCTTCCATATTAATAAATTATTCAATATTCATGGTATTTTTTCATTTTTAAATAAAAAAAGTATTATTTCCTTTAGCACCATATCCAAAACAGAAAAATAAATAATATGACTCCCTTTAACACAAAATTTAGTTAGAAAATCAGCAACGGCATTATATTTCCTATAAATGTATCAACATGTGAAGCGAATTTGACCAAGTATGCTCATAATTTCTTTCCAATAGTTTTCTAAATATCATAAACCACATCTTCTTTTTCCAATCTAGTCAATAATCAAATTAGAGTCCATCTCAATCAAAACCCATACGCCTAGTATGCCTCAAGCCATGAAGCAAATCCATAACCTCAGCATGATTATTAGAGCCGCAACCAATATAAGCAAAAAACCCCAAATGCAATTTCCCATCATGATCACAAACGACACCTCCTACTCCTGAAGCACCCGGGTTTTCAAGTGAGCAACCATCTACATTAATTTTGCATCAACCAATGTTTGGTTTCTCCCACCTCACAATCTTATCACCTCTTATATGAAGTCTAGGGATAGGAGGGTGTAAGGCTTGCAAAAATAGAGAGAGGTATCTCTAGGTATATGGAGATTCTTATCTTAGAAAATTTTAGAAAGCGTATGGAGATTATAGTTTTTTCTTTTTTGGAGCATCTTCTATATTTGTAAAATTATGTATAAAAATTAGGGGATATGTTATGTTTTCAATTTTTATTTTTTTTGGGGGGCATTGGCCCCCTAAGTATAACGTGGGCCCGCCACTTGTCCTAAAAAAATAAAAATAAAATTTTAATGTAAGTTTTCAAACTTTTTCATCTTGAGTTTGGAGTCAATATTTAATCAGAGACAAATTCATGATTCATGCGAACATATAAGCATAAATATACATACATACATACATACATACATACATACATATATATATATAATGTGGTTCATGCTTCAAACAAATAAGATTCTGTTTGGATGTTATGATCAAGTATTTAAGATCATCTGCAAATAATAATATTGAATAGTAAATAAATAATAGTGAATAAAAATAAAGTAATTTGAGAATGTTTAAAAATAATTTGTGAAGATTCTCTTATGTATGGTTAGCTAGCTAGTTTGGTGTGGATATACATAACATTTAATTAAACATAATCATTAATAGGTGGGGAAGACTATGGCCACGTTTGTTTTCACAATTTCATCTCATTTAATCATTATAATTTTTTTAAACTCTCATACAAAATACAATAAATAATATAACTTTTTAAAATCTCAAAATAAAAATTATATTTTAATAATATTTTATTTCATTTTTAACTTTAATTTATCTTTTATATATATATAAACAAAAGAAGCCTAAAACTCTTGTAATGTTAGAATTAATTCACATTTTACGAATAAGATTTATCTATTTAAACTTGTACATATCATTTGATCTCTCTCAACATTCACGCCCGAGTTATATAATATTGTGGAGTGAGTTATACGTACCTACCGCAAAGCAAACGACGTACATGATCATTGTCGTCCCAGGATCGTCGAAGTGGTAACTAGTACTTTCAATGAGCTAAATATAATATGCATGTACTGAGTGTGAAGTAACGAGTGGTTTACAGTGACTAGCGCCGAACTCGGCCTCGGGAATTACCCCTGTCTTCTTTGAATGAGAACCAGGTCTGTACGAAAGTTAGACCCAATACTATCATGGCGGCCGAAAAAGCCAGAATAGTCCAGGGGCTTCTGAAATGGTCGTGGAGGGCTTCAGCAATCCAGGTCTTCCACTTAGTTTGGTAGTGAATCTGAATGGCAGCTTTTACGTCCTGATATGCGTCTGGGTCAGGAACCAAGTCGGTGCCAATCTCATTGAAGAGTTGAGCCACTTCTTTGTCGCTGCCAAGGAGGTTGTGGAGTATGCCCGAATTCCTTAACTCCATTACGTCGCTGGCGTGATCAATGAGCGAATCAAGGAATGATATGTAAGATGCGACCTCGAAGTTGTTGTAGAAATCCGGACACATCTCGTAGGCTATCAAGTTCAAGAACTTGGGCCCTGTTGAGTCATCAATAATAATTGGAGAAAGCAAGAGGTATCCGGAATAGAAATTCAGTACTCCTTTAGTAAATGATACGGCCGTCAAGGAACCAGTTTTGCTGGGCGCCACGTAAATTCCTGCTGCTGTAAGCTCCTGCACGTTGCGATACGACTGCACGTCAATTGAGCTACTGTTGTGCCATTTGACTTTCTCAGCAGGGTTCATGGGGAGGTCAGGACTGAATTTGCTTTTGCCTATGATTCTCGTCCGGAGGAGATCGAGCAGATGGGTCGGCGTTTCCGTAGTCCCTTGTTCCTCGTGCGCCCCCATACTCTGCATTTTGATGAATCGATCGATCGAGTCCCTCAATCCATCTTTCTTTGCGCTGGAATTCATCAAATCAAGTAAGAGTTGATACGGAACTTGGTTCTCCAACAAGAGCAAATCCTGCTGCCCAAAGGCCATATGATCGATTTTAATTTTGAAATCTTTGCATTCATTAAATACATAATATATGGACTGTAATATTGCACACCCGTCCACAAACAGCATCCAGGCGAGGGCCTGATCATCATACTTCTTGGTCACCTCCCCGTCGAAGCACTTCCTCAGTTGCTCGATGTTCTTCTCAACAATGTCGTACAAAATCTCATCCTTTGTACCACTGTCTTGGACAAAGTAGTTTGCCATTCTAAGCTTGTACGCCTCTGCTGGCTTGTATTTTGGCTCACCATGATGGATAGGACCGATTGCAACTATCCTTGGTTTGAAATACTTGTCAAAATGTTGGTGATCTCGCAGCAAGAGCGGAACCCTTTGTATTTTTGGAGAAGCCTTTTGACTTTGAGCTGCATTATTTGGCGTGGCACTTTCTCCTGCCTTCCTCAGTTTCTCAAACCTCAACTTTTTCAGCTTGCACACGGCCGGCCTGGGAGGACTGCAGTCTTTGTCTTCGAGTTCAATGATCCGCCTCCGCAAGCCGGAAGTGTCGCGGCCTCTGCTTGTTTCACCAGCTTCGGTTCCGACAATATTAACCTTTCTCGAAAGCAACTCCTCCACGGAAATAACATGCTCCCTATTTCCTGCCATGCCGTGTGTTAATTGTGCGCGGGCGTACGTGCACCCAAGCAATTAGTGAGCTATCTGCTAGCTAGCTGTGTGATCGATAGACCGCGTGAAGACGGTCTTTATTAACACAGCAAGTTTGGTATTATATTAATATACAGAACTGATCTTTCTGCGATTTAACTGTTGTTCACGGTTTAACTTTATCATTGCGGCAAGCTTGGTATCAAGCAATTAAGCATATATACTACTGTTCATGCAAAAGTGGTCGCTAGCTGATCAAACAATTGGATCAGGTTGGAACCTCGTGACAAGTTTGGAACAAGATCAGATAAACAGTCTCTAGTCTAACTTTGATGAAAAGAAATCATAATAAATAAATGACGATTTTTTTAATTAATTTCTTCTTATTTTTCGTTAAGTTATAGTACTGTCCTTCATTAATTTTAGGAGGATCCGGCGGATCCCAGCTTGTAGACTGTAGAGTCCTAATTATAGACATGATTAATTAATTTTGGTCTAATTAAGCTGTTTTAATAATATCAATGTACTGTTAAACGTACGAAAAGAAATACGCGTGTAACACGTGAAACAACTGACGTGACATGAGATACATGCACGTACGGTCTCAAGTCCTTATTGCAACTAGTGTAGCTGGCTAGTACAAAGAAATTCTTTATTACCGCAGCAAGTTTGGCATTGTGCACTTTATCATTGCATCAAGCAGTACGAAGCATATAGTTGGTGCTTAAAGATGGTGCATGCTATATA
Source organism: Juglans regia (assembly GCF_001411555.2). Taxonomy (NCBI): domain Eukaryota; kingdom Viridiplantae; phylum Streptophyta; class Magnoliopsida; order Fagales; family Juglandaceae; genus Juglans; species Juglans regia. The sequence goes on from NC_049903.1 coordinate 4,037,079, forward strand.
TTATATATATATGATAGTTACATTCTACAAATATTCTTGGTCGGGTTTGCTAGCTTTACGCTTAAAAAGGTAAAAATAATTAAGTCGTGACGCCATCAATTTACTTTTTGACCACAGCAAGGTATTTGAAATAGTGTGGAAATTGCAAGGCAAAAAATATGAGGATTTAATATTTAAACTCAGTAAAATACCGAGAACACCCCGTCAACACAAGTAAATTACTCAAACAAAATGACTCGACAAATGAGCTGGACAATGACTTGGAAGAACCCACCTCAGTAGAAGCTTCAGGAATTTCACCATGACCTCGCACTCTGTTTCCCTTTTGGCAGTTAGTGTAACAGAATTGTAATTCTTTGAAGATTCTTTTCCTTTTCTTAACTGTACTCGGGTCTATAAATATACAGAACTCTAGCTAGGGGTGATAAACGGTCCGGTCAAACCGACCGGACCAGACCGGACTGAGACTTAGACCGGTCTGGTCTGGTCCACATTTTAGAGGACCGAAAACATTTGATCCGGTCCACGGTCCATGATTTTTTCAGACCGGACCGGACCGAATGAAAAATATATATATATTTTATATATAATAATTGTACAATTAACAATATAAATTTTTAAATATATTATTAACACTTGTTAATATTCTACAAATTAACAATATTTTATATATATCTTCATCTAACCTATCACTATTAATAATATAAAATTTTAAATATGCTATTAACACTTGTTAATATTCTATGAATTAATAAATATATAATATCAATTAGTTAATTATATAGTAATTATATAAATTAATAATATAATTTTCATCTAATTTATTATCATTGACCATATAAAATATTTTTTTATTGAGTTTGTTACATAATCAACATTAATAAGTCATTTAATTTAATTTAGTATTTTAAATAAATTTTTATTTATTAATTATTTAAAAAAAAATAGGCCGGACCGATAGCTCGGTCCGGTCTGGTCCCTATGGGTGTTCGGTTCGGAAAAATGATGGGTCCATCGTAGGACCGGACCGGACCGTTTGCAGCCCTACCTCTCGCATTGTAAATACATTGAGTGAAATGAATAGAATTCCAAAAACTCTTTTCTGTTTGGTGTTGTTATGGTATCAGAGCTGCTGACTAGCAGTCTTTTGATCCGTCTTCTTCACCATGGCCACAGAATCCCCAATTCCCTCCCGTCCTTCAGCTTCTACTTCTCTTTCATTCTCTCATATAGTTACCATAAAACTTAACTCTGACAACTATCTTCTATGGCGTGTTCAAATCTCAACCTATCTTAGAGGCCAAGACCTCTATTCCTATATTGATGGTACTGAACCGGCACCTCCTGTCTTTCTTACCACTACCGATTCCAACCCAAAACCAAATCCAGCCTATCTAGCTTGGCGAAAAACAGATCAATTTATCCTAAGCATCCTTTTCTCCTCTCTCTCAGACTCTATCATTAGTCATGTCATCACATCAACTACCTTCAGATATCTCTGGAAAACTCTTGATTCCATGTTTAGCTCCTACTCCTAGGCCAAGGAATTTCAGATTAGATTCCAACTTACCAATCTTTCTCGTGGTGACCAACCAATCTCTGAGTTTTTTAGCAAAGTTTGAATGCTTTCAGGTACTCTTTCCACCACTGGTACTCCTCTCTCAGATAAGGAATTTGTAACTTATCTGTTGAACTGTCTTGGTCCAGCCTATGAAAACTTCATTACATCAATCACCACTCGCACTGACCCAATCACCTCGCATGAGCTCTATCATCTTCTCCTTATCCAAGAAAGTTGCATGTCTCATACTTCTCGCAATAACACCAACATCAACTTCACTGAACCCTCTGCCAATTTCACCTTAGGAAATACCCGTGACAATAGAGGTAGACCACCCAATCGTGGCCAACGTTTTCATAGAGGACGATCCAGATTCACCCAACCCAGAGGGCGTTCATCACAGTCCAATCAGTCCAACCCACAACCTTACCACTCAAGCAGACCCACTTGCCAAGTCTGCAACAAACCCGGTCACGTTGCCCTTCAATGTCACTTCCGTTTTGATCACGCCTATCAGTTCGACCCCCCTCAATCATTCTCAGCTAACTACACCTCGCCTTCCGCCATATCAGATTCCTCTTGGTATCCCAATTCTGCAGCCACACATCACATTACACATTATCTCTCCCACTTAAACATCTCATCGGAACTGTATGGAGGAGCTGACCAGATTCACGTTGGGAACGGTACCGGGCTGCCCATCAGTAACATTGGTGAATCTTCCTTCAAAACTCATTCCTCTTCCTTTAATCTCTCTAACTTGCTTCATGTTCCTTCAATCACTAAAAACCTTGTTTCGGTTTCTCAGTTTTGCACTGATAACTCATGTTTTTTTGAATTTCATTCCAACTATTTTTTGGTTAAGGACAAAGTGACAAGGAAGCTCCTCATCAGTGGACCTATTCGTGATGGACTATACCAGTTCCCACCACCACTACCTTCTTCCAGTCCATCTACTCATGTCGGCGAAAAAGTCTCTCTCGGCCACTGGCATAAGCGCTTGGGTCATCTCTCCATTGATCTAGTATCTCGCATTGTGCACGGCAACCATTTGCCTTATTTCCCAAATCATGTTGTTTTTCGTTGTTTTGATTGTCCTTTAGCAAAATCACATCAATTACCATTTTACCCCAGTCCAATTCGGACCACAAAGCCACTTGAACTTGTTTGGGCTGATGTATGGGGTCCAGCTCCCTTAATTTCAAGAAATGGATTTCGGTATTACTTGTCTATTGTGGACCATTTTACACGATACACATGGTTGTTTCCCATTAAGCTCAAATCAGATGTGTTGCAAGAATTTAATTCATTTATTAAATTTGCCGAAAGATTCTTCAACACCAAGATAATAACCATACAAACAGATGCCGGTGGGGAATTTCGTCCCTTAACCTCCTTGTGCAAAACACTTGGAATTTCTCACATTTTTTCTTGTCCCTATACTTACCAACAAAACGGTCTTGTTGAACGTAAACATCGTCACATAGTGGAAACTAGCCTCACACTTCTCTCCCAAGCATCACTCCCACTTTCTTTTTGGGATGATGCCTTCCACACTGCCACATACTTAATAAATTTACTTCCTACACCGGTTCTTAAAAACAAATCTCTTTACTACATGATTCAACACAAACCCCTTGATTATTAATTCCTCAAAATTTTTGGTTGCCTTTGCTGGCCAAATCTAAGACCCTACAATCATCACAAACTAGACTACCGATCCACTCCTTGTATCTTCCTTGGTTACAACCCTTCACATAAAGGATATAAATGTCTTGACATAAAAAAACACAAATTATATATCTCTCGAGACGTGACCTTTGTTGAAGATATTTTTCCATACTCAAAACAAATGGCCTCCTGCACTCCACCCACTCAGCCTAATACACCCACTGTCTCTTTACCAATTTTCCCAAACTCCATACTCAGCCCAGGTCCTTCTCAAGGCCGAATCAATCTCCCTGCCTCCCAACCCAACTCAAGTGATCCCTCTTCTTTGGCTATTCAACCCAATCCCATTCTTTCTAACTCAAACACTCCAGAAAGTTCTTCTTCTTCTTCCTCCACTCAACATGTTCCGTCTGGCACTTCATCCGATCAACCCCAAGCTCCTTTACTCCCTCCTTGTCCTCAAATAATAACCCGATCCATGACTAACTCATCTAAACCTCATCAATTTACTGATGGCACCGTACCCTTTCCACCTCGATGCTGTTTCATCTCCACTGCAACAGTTCCGGATGAACCCTCTTCTTTCACCTTAGCTTCAAAGTTTCTTGAATGGCGTCAAGCCATGTCCCGTGAGTTTGATGCACTTGTTAACACTAATACGTGGACTCTCGTTCCACCTTCTTGTGCTTCTAATTTGATTGGTTGCAAATGGGTCTTTAAGACCAAGTTATGCGCAGACGGCTCCATTGAAAGGCGAAAGGCCAGGCTCGTCGCAAAGGGGTTTCACCAACAACCAAGAATTGACTACACGGAGACGTTTAGCCTAGTTGTCAAGCCATCCACCATCAGACTTGTTCTTTCCATCGCCATTTCTCATCGATGGTCACTACGACAAATCGACATCTAGAACACCTTTCTCCATGGCAAGCTTACAGAGACTGTCTTCATGCAACAACCTTCCAGATTCACCGATTCAAGTAGACCTGATTTTGTTTGTAAACTTAACAAAGCTCTTTAAGGGCTCAAAAAATCCCCATGTGTGTGGTTTGCCAAACTGTGCTCTTGGCTTCTCAGCTATGGATTTTCGGCATCTCAAGGCGACCCATCTTTATTCACTTTCCATAAAAATAGCCTCTGTATCTTTGTCTTAGTGTATGTCGATAACATGGTTATTACTTCCTCATCATCTAATGTTGTTGACACCCTGGTAAATGCACTTGGACAAGCCTTCCCAATCACTGACTTGGGCCAACTTTCATATTTTCTTGGTTTAGAACTCAAATACATGCCTGATGGAGTTTTAATGTCACAAACGAAATACATCACTGACATTTTAACCAAAACCAACATGTTGGCTGCCAATCCCATCTCCTCTCCAATGTCTGCCTCCACCAAATTGTCCAAATTTGACTCTCCAACCTTTGACAATGTCACCTTATTTCGAAGTGTGGTTGGAAGCTTGCAGTACCTTTCTCTTACCAGACCAGATATATCATTCTCAGTCAACAAGGTCTGTCAATTCATGCATGAACCTAAGCTTACCCATTGGACAGCAGTCAAACGCATCCTAAGATACCTCAAACACTCCATCAACCATGGAATCTTCTTCCCATACACCTCCAATCTCTCACTTCATGCGTACTCAGACGCTGACTGGGCTGGCTGCCCAGATGATCGACGTTCAACCGGGGGTTTCTGCATCTTTCTAGGTCGCCACATCATTTCTTTTGGAGTTCTCGCAAACAACAAACGGTGGCCAGGTCTAGCACTGAAGCTGAATATTAGTCCTTAGCAAATACTACTGCTGAGTTAATCTGGTTGCAGACTCTAATCAAGGAACTTGGTTTTTCTTTGGCTAGTCCCCCTGTGTTATGGTGTGACAACCTAGGGGCAATGTATCTCACAGCCAATCCTGTGTACCATTCATGCACAAAATACATGGATATTGATTTTCATTTTGTGAGAGATAGAGTTGCTGCGAAAACACTTCAAGTCTCTTTTTGCAATAGCAATGATCAATTGGCTGACATCTTCACAAAACCCCTAGTAGCAGACAAATTTACTACACTTAGAACGAGTCTCACTGTATGTGAACCCCCAATGGACTCGAGGGGGCATGTCAACACAAGTAAATCACTCAAGCAAAATGACTCGACAAATGAGCTGGACACTGACTTGGAAGAACCCACCTCAACAGAAGCTTCAGGAATTTCACTATGACCTCGCACTCTGTTACCCTTTTGGCATCTAGTGTAACAGAATTGTAATTCTTTAAAGATTCCTTTCCTTTTCTTAGCTGTACTCAGGTCTATAAATATACAGACCTCTCGCACTGTAAATATATTGAGTGAAATGAATAGAATTCCAAAAACTCTTTTCCGTTTGGTGTTGTTACACCCATATCCGAATAATAATATATATACCAATAACAGCCCTGCATGCATGTAATTATTGGTTTTCGTTTATTGACATGAAATATATATATATATATATATATATAAGAATATTGGATTAATATTCTCTCAGGGAGATCATAAAATAGATAATTTTTGTATTTTCATAATCTGTTTTATTCGAATAAAATAAAAACTAAGAAGTAGAGCTTGTATTGATAAAGTTTGATGCTCATATATTAATCTAACTGTTAAAAGATTTTTATTATTTTATTTTTTAGTTGAGAAAGCATGAAGAACCAAAATAGCATGATGTGTTATATATTTTGTAATATTTTTATAGATGCACGAGAAAGTAAAAAAAGGAAATGTGGAAAAGAACATCCATGTAATAGGGAATTTGCGGAATAAACAATTACAAATATCCTCTCTTCGGAGTCGGCCAAATTCCCTCACCTTAAAGGCCCATGGACCCGAGATCGCAGATCCATCTAACGAAGAGTCAAGGAGGCTATTATAATTTATAACTGATAGACATGCTGTGGTAGAACTCCAGTCTGACCATTGTTAATAACGAATTAATAAGGAAATGAAAAAGGGTTAATACGAACATATCCGAACAAGATAATTGCCAAGATTACTTACCTAGGATGATATCAACTCCTCCTGATATGGGTGTTCACCCGGATTTCAATTTGAATATATCCAGACTGAAATCCAGATTTTAAATTTGGGCCAGAATCCGAATTGATTGGTTCGGATCAGACCTAGGTCGAAATCTGGATGGATTCGGAATTTTTGAAATCCGAAAATCCAGATTCGGAGCTGTACCATTTTTTTTAAAATTTTAAATAAAAGCCTTTACTTCATTAATTATGGACTTAAATTGTGGTGTTTATGGAAATTTTCTTGGACTCAAACAGGGCATGAATGAGTACATACAAAGAGTGAAAAGGTCGAAGTAAACAAATTTAAGTTTTTTTCCTTCAACTTTCCCAACAATCAAACATATTCATTCAAATAGAGAATCAACGAATCTAAAAACAAGTCGATATCCAATATAGATTAAAAAAAAAACAATATTCCAAAAACCACACGACCACCAACAAACACATGGTCAAAGCATCCATCCACCACCGCACGACCCATCTCAACGGTAAATAGTTCACAAACCCAATGACCTTGTACTCACACACAGAAACATAGTTTGTACTCACACACAGAAACATAGTTACAAGGAATGAGTGAGAGTGAGAGAGAGAGAGAGAGAGAGAGAGAGAGAGAGAGAGAGAGAGAGAGAGAGAGAGAGGTGAGTCGGGGGGGTTAACCGGAACAACAATCTAGAGGCAAAGGTCGACGGCGACAGAGATGCGACGATGACAAAGGAGATGCGGCGACGATGTCACAATGGCAGCTGCTAGGGACCTAGAGTTTATGCTTTTGCCGCAACGCAACGAGAGAGAGAGAGAGAGAGCGAGAGACTAGAGAGAGAGAGAGAGAGACGTAAGTGGGGAGGTTTACCAACGTTTTTTTTAAAAAAAGACCCGGGTACCGGGTTTAAATCTGATACCTGGGTCACAACCTGTACTCTGACCGTGTTGGTTCGGGTTTTGCAATCTGGATTTCAAATCCGTCTTGATCTGGGCCAGATCCTGGAACCGGAATCCAAATTAGGTCGGAGAAAAACCCGGCCTAGATGAACAGTGCTACCTCTTGATACGATGGCAAATTTTAAATGCTAACAAGCCCGTAATCTCACCAAGATCAAAGAGGCCAATCAAGTTGTTCAGTAAGTTATATCTATTAAACCTTCACTCTATATATATGGGGCAAAATTAAGCACACTTTAGAGGTAACTTTGAATCCCTCTTTTGATTACTATACTCTGCATCCTCTTCCTAGTTTAGACATCGGAAGTGTTTGATCATGTCATCTCAAGCTCTTTTATATTTTTTTGATACAGGTCATTGAGGCCGCTTGCAGGAATACGGAATGCTTCCATAACAAAATATATCACTACAAGAAATTTGAATTTTAGGGATGAAATCAATTTCGTCCCAAAAAGTCATTTTTGGAGATGAAATTTACCTTTCGTCTTAAAAAATGTCTGAGCTACTAAATTCATTCGAACGAAAAAATATCCATTCGAACAAGATATTTTGTGACGAACAAAATCGTCTCAAAAAAGGGAAACCGTTCGAACGGAACAAAATAGATTCGAACATGGAATTAATATCCGTTCGAACAGTATATAATCTCTTCGAATAATAATATTGGTAGGAAATTAATTTATTTTTTCCGGGAGAAGTTAACAATCGTTCGAACTTAAATTTTTTTGTTCGAACAGATAGAGATTCAATTAATTTTTTTTATTAGTATGGATTTGTGCATATATTTTTCCATTAAAGTAATAAATATTTTTTCCATTAATTTGTTATCATTTTCAAAATATAAAAATGTGTATATATTATATATTATGATTAGCGGTGAGTTAAAATATTTATAAATTTATAAATTACTTTTATGTAATTAACTTCAAAACTTTATATTGATTTCTTTTATATTAAATTTATATAAATATAACTTTAAAGATAATATCATTTTTTATATTATCATGAACGACAAGTAAAATGAAAAAAATAAACAAAGTAATAAACACGAGAAATAAAAACCATACATTAATTACATCTCAAATATATAATGTTCAATACAATATAAAAAAGTAAAATAATAACTAAAACGATCATAATTATTGATTCCTTAGTAGATTAACATCCTCTTGCAACATTCTTCCAGATCCCTAAACTTCTCCATGATGGGCTCAACGAACTCCACAAATAGAGCTCGTACCTGATCTAAAGTAGCCCCAGGAGGCTGTCTCTCAACAGCGGCAGCACAACTAGAAGCTGGATCTGTGGGAGGATCACTAGGCTGTTCTGGTGCAGTCTTTCGCAAGTGGCCCTTGCTCTTGCTGAATGTGATCTTGTTAGGGAGCTCCAACTGTGGCAACCTCCGCTCAGTGGCTGACACTGTAACTCCCGATCGGAGTAGGATGTTAGATATCAGCAGTGTAAATAGTAGACTACCTCTACTGGAAAAACGTGACTCCGATCGAATGCGGAAGAATAAATATAATGTCAGATCAATGAGATCCCCCGTGCTATCCGCAGCATGTTATATCATTTGTGCATGCATATAACATTTTGGAGTCGCTGGAAAATCGACAAGAAATATTGGAACAAACATTTGGAGCATGAATACATGGTAACAAATTTTACTGTTCATTCATTGTTGTATAATCAGTGCGAAAAAAATATTGCTCTGATCCATGCACCAATAATATTCCAGGTTTGATCCGTGCTTATAGCAAGACCATGTCCACAATTCTTTTCGTAACCATTTACGTACACAATGTATTTTAAATGTGAGATATTTTTATAAAATAATTTATAAAAGTGATATAATTTTATATAAATAATTTCATTTAAAACACATATCATATATACATATATTATATATTTATATATATATAACTGCAGAGTTGATATCTAATAAGTATGCTTTTTGTTTTTGTAAGAAGGGCCCAATTATTCTTTGCAATGGCGGCTCGATCTTTGGGGCCAAAGGTGTCGGATTTGTCTCTATTTATTTAATTATTTCTTATAATAATAAGGGTAATAATAGAGTTACTATCCCCTTACTATTTATTTATTATTTATAATATATTTAAAGTTTTTTATTTTTTATTTTAAGTATTTTTTTAAAATCCTTAATCATTAAGAAAAAATTAAAAAAATTTATAATTTTACTAATAGTCACTTCCTTAACCATTAAGGAAAATAATTTTTTTTTTTTATTTTCAAAAATCAAATACAAAAGGAATAGTAAATGGGTAGTAAGAGGGTATTAACCTTATCATTATCCTAATAATAAAGAACCTCTAATACTTCTAAATTCGGATTCGAACGAGGGAAGAACGAATTGATACCGAGAACTTATATTATCATCAGTCCAGATAGAGTAGAAAAAATATTAGACTTTACACCGGGGTGTAAATTGGTCCGGTTTAGTGATGAATCGAAATTTTCAGTCCATTATTTTTCTTGATTGGACCAGACCGAACACCCATAGATACCGAACCAGATCGTTAGCTATCGATTTGGTCGGTTCGGCCAAATTATTATTTTTTATTTTGTTTTATTTCTTTTCAAATAAATTAATAAAAAATTATTTAAATTACTAAAATTAAAATTAAGTGAATTATTAATATGTATTATATAATTAACTCATTAAAAAAATATTTCACTATAATTATATTTATGATGCTGATAGTTACTACTTACTAATTTAGACTTTACTCTTTAGTATGCATAATTATTAATAATGTCATACATTTTATATATGGTTAATGAATATCAAATAATTTCATTGTACATAGTTTTTCATGCTTGCTTGCAACTTAGGTATTTAAGAAAAAAATTACCTGATTAGTTTAATTAAGAGTAAATAATAGAATATGCATGAATGTATAATGTATTAACTATTTACGTACATATAATAATATAAATTATCACAGTATTTATAATTTATTATTAATTGATAGCATGTATTATTTAATATTTTATATGATTCATTATAATAAATTATAAGAAAATTAATCATTAACTTATATGATTATTATATAAAAATAATATATTAAATTATTAAAGATATTTTAAATATATATATAGTTCAGTCCAGTCTAATCTAAAATTTATAGACCTCGAAATTAAACCAATTTCTTTGATCCACAATTTATGGTATCAAAACCGATCCGTACAATTTTTGGTTCGGCTGTACACCCTACTGGCATTTAGTGAAAATCCGACATATATAAGAACTTCTCATTATCAATTTTTATTTATTTTTTAAATGCACATACATGACTTGATTATTTTTCATTTTCAAAGGGTAGACTAGCGGGATATATATATATATATATATAATGAAAATGATATTATGCTCCTTGAGTTTGTTCTCTTAATTTGACTGTTCATATATTTTATTTTATATTTTAATATTTTTTTTACCTAATAATTAAGATTAGTGTATTGGTATTTTTTTATTTTTTAAAAATATTTAAACATGTTTAAAAAATATTTGAAATAAAAAGCACAAAAAAAAAAAAAAATACAATTTGCACTAGGGGCACACCAAGTCAGCAAACTTGGGTGGCATATAAATAGCACTATCCTATATATAAAGTAAGAGAAGTGCATGATTTGTATAAGCTCCATATAAGTCATTGTAAAAAAAGTATACTCTACTTAAAAAAAGTGTAAAAAAAATTATTTTTTTATTAGTATGACCCAAGTTTTTACCAAAAAAAAAAAAAAACTTATATGAGACTATGAGACTTGAATATTTAATATTTGTACATAGCATTACTCACTCTATTTATCGGCCTTCAGACCAAATTAAGCTATTTTAATTTTCGTGTTAGCTCATGCATCAAATGATCCTTTTTGGGCACACAAAAAGTAACTTGTTTGGGATCACGGATAACATTTAGATCTCGTTTATTTTTATAATTATTCTTATTTTATCTGATCATTTTATCTAATTATTATAATTTTTTTAAAATTTTACACAAAATAAAGTAAATAATTTAATTTTTTCAAATTTTAAAATAAAAATAATATTAAAAATATATATTATAATAATATTTTATTCAACTTTTAATTTTAATCTCAATCATTACATCTCATCACATTTCATCTCATCTCATATCATGTCATATCTTCTCATCTAATCTACATAAACAAATGAGATCTTAGTTAAACATACTAATTAATAGACAAGGAAGAGTACTCTTATTATATTATCTTTAATAAATCTAATGATTACATCCATAATATATCAAGCCCATGCCTGTGTGCATGGGACTTAATCATTCGTAGCGAATTATTTTAGATTTCAAGACGGTACTGCACTGTGCAAACGACACGCATGGTCGTTGCAGGATTTAATTCATAACAGCTATATACGTGAACTCGGACTTTATAAATTTTTTTAAAATATATTTATAATTTAAAGAGAAACAAATATAATACGTAGATATTCTTGCATGTAGATTTAAATGATAAGATCTATCAATTTTATTTATGTCTCTCCAAATTATCATAAAAATTATATTCATCCATGCATGGTACTCTGAACTCGCGACTAGCGCCGAACTCGGGGTCGGGAATTACCTCTGTCTTCTTTGAATGCGAACCAAGTCTGTATGAAAGTTAGGCTGAGTACTATTATGGCGGCCGAAAAAGCCAGAAACGTCCAGGGGCTTCTGAAATGTTCGTGAAGGGCTTCAGCAATCCAGTTCTTCCACCGAGTATCGTAGTGACTCTGAATAGCAACTTTGACAGCGGCATATGCTTGGGGGTCAGGAACCAAGTCGGTGCCAATCTCATTGAAGAGTAGAGCCACTTCTTTGTCGCTGCCGAGGTGGTTCTGGAGTACGCCCGCATTCCTCAACTCCATTACGTCGTTGGTGTTATCAATGAGTGAATCCAGGAATGATATGTAAGAGGTGATCTCGAACTCATTGTAGAAATCCGGACACATCTCGTAGGCTATCAAATTCAAGAACTTGGGCCCCGTTGAGTCATCGACCATTATTGGAGAAAGCCGGAGGTAGGACTTGAGTCCTTCATCAAAAGTTATTGATGTCAAGGAACCATGATGTGTTTTCCTGGGGCTGGGCGGCTTCACATGGATTCCTGCTGCTTTAAGCTCCACCACGTTGCGATACGACTGCGTTCTTTCCAGGTTTTGGTCGTCCCTATGCCTTTTGCGTAGGAGACATTCCCGGAGGAGACCGAGAAGTGCTTGGATAGGCCTTTCTTTTTCTTTGCCAGCGTTAATGGAGCCAGGATCAGTACTTTCGGCCGGCTTGCCTATGATTCTCGTCCGGAGGAGATCGAGAAGATGGATCGGCCTAATTTCCTTCTCGCTCGGCGACGCCGTACCCTGCGTCTGTGATTTCATCATGAAGCTGTTAATCGATTTCCTCAATTCATCTCCCTTTGCGCTGGAATTCATCAAATCCTCAAGGAGTTGGTAAGGAAGTTGGTTCTCCAACAGGAATAAATCCTGTTCCCCAAAGGCCATCAGATCATATTTCATTTTCCAATCTTTGCATGGTTTGCTAACAGCCCAATGGATGGACTGCAATATTGCACACCCGTCCACAAACAGCATCCAGGCCAGGGCCTGATCATCATACTTCTTGGTCACCTCCTCGTCGAAGCACTTCCTCAGTTGCTCGATGTTCTTCTCAACAATGTCGTACAAAATCTCATCCTTTGTACCACTGTCTTGGACGAAGTAGTTCGCCATTCTAAGCTTGTACCCCTCTGCTGGCCGATACTTTTCCGTATCATGATGGATAGGACCGAGTGCTACAATCCTTGGCTTAAAATATTTGTCGAAATGAGTGTGATCATGCAGCAACAGCGGAACCTTTTGTATTTTTGGTGTAGCCTTTTGACCTGATCCATTGGGATGATCTATTGCTTCCCTCAGTTTCTCAAACCTCTTTTTTTTCAGCTCGCAGGCTTCCTCATGATCTCCGTGTTCAATAACTTCAATGACCCGCCTCTGCAGGCCGCAGGAAATGTCACGGCCCCTGCTTGTTTCACCAGCTTCGGTTCCGACAACACCGACCTTTTTCGACAGCAACGTCTCCACGGATATCACATGCTCCTTGGTTCCGGCCATGGCGTGTGTTTGTGAGAGTAGCTCTGTAGGTGCACCCAAGCAAGTGAGATATTTGCTAGATATTATTGGTACCATTAATGTTCAGGTAATGAAGCATTTTATACTAAGCTGAGGACAAAAATAAAATTACGCTTAACCCCTTTTCACAGTACTGTATTTTCAAAACTATCAATTTTAGTATTTGCATGCATATGGCATCTAATCATAAGTTCGAGAAATCGATTGCAATCCAGACTGCCTTTACATGCAGCTTAAAGCTTAATTAATTCCCCTTGATTTATTTATTTATTGATTGCTAGATAGCTGGTTAGCATCCCTATCATGGCACCACCTGTCATCGTACGTGCATCACATGTTACAGTACGATACGACAGTACTTATGGAATTTCTTTTATCTTTTATATAATACTGTCATGACAAGAAATTAGAATATGATCCAGAAGTATCAAATAATTCTTTTTTATTTTCACTTTAAATTTTATATTAAGAAATTTAATATTGTATAACAAAATACTTTAAGATCATATCAACAAGTTCATTATTTATCTTAAACTTAATTTTAATTTTAATTTTAGAGAAGCCACATCCTTAAAAATAGATAATATATAGAAATTAAATAAAATTTTGGGACTAACTAAAGAAAATTGGAGAGCGATATTTTTAAGTATAGTGAAATTTTAAAAAAATTTAGAGTATATAGAGATTATAAATTTTTTTAGATGATTTTTTTTTTATATTTATAGAATTATGTATAAAATTTAAAAATATTTTATGATTTCAAAAAGTTTTGAGGGGAGGCCAGCCGGCCCAGCCCCCACTCCCCAGGCCCACCTTACTACAACGTGGGTCCGCCACTGGCTACTCATAGCCTTACATTTAGATATAATAATAATAAAAAGATGTTTGTTAACACAGCAAGTTTGGTATTACACTTTTGTTTTTTTTTTTTTGGGATACAATTATTACTGTCGTTCACTTGGGAGTTTATTGCGGTATCATCAATCCAGCACATATACTATTGCAAAAGTGCGCGCTTCGAATAATTTAAGTAAAAGTTAACGATATATTATGCCATTCTTGCTTGACCTAGGGGTTGCAGCATGTGCGACACGAAATTAATAGAACAATGTTAAAGAGACGATTAATAAACGAATTAATAACCGATCAATCTACTTATGTTTAATTATTGATATTTTTTTAATATGTTTATATTTTTATTAGATTATAATTTTAGACTTATGCTCATATTTATTATTGTGTAGTCTGTAATATTAATTTTATTATAGGATAAAATTTTAAAAATATTGATATTTTTTGTTATTCATGTAGTCTTATTGGTTTTCTTTTAGATATTGTGACTATTAATAAATATAAATTTTAATTTTCATGTGAAATTATATTCAAATGGATTATGCACATTAGTTTAACATATTTATATAAAACGGGTTGAAATAAGTTATGTCGTATTGATTTATTTCTAATTAATTATTAAACGAGTCAAAACGAGTGACATGACATGATCCGTTAAAATTTAAAAGTTTGATACATTTAATTTAATAGGTCAAGTTTGGATTGAACCATATATTCAAATGTTCATATATATATGACTTGAAATGACCCGACCTCAAACACAAATTGCCACCCAGCTTCATGCATGCAATACTCAACAATTTTAACTAATATTCATCGAAGGAATATGGATTTTTTGCCAACTATATATATGCATAAGAGATCTTGTATTCTCGGC